>NW_012116566.1:1994369-1999545 GCF_000951035.1 Colobus angolensis palliatus
TTTGCTGACAATGATGGTTTCCAGCTGCATCCATAACCCTACAAAGGACACAAACTCATCGTTTTTCTGGCTGCATAGTATTCCATGGTGCATATGTGCCACATTTTCTTAATCCATTCTGTCACTGATGGACATTTGGGTTGATTCCAAGCCTTTGCTATTGTGAATAGTGCCACAATAAACATACATGTGCATGTGTCTTTATAGCAGCATGAGTTATAATCCTTTGGGTATATACCCAATAATGGGATGGCTGGGTCAAATGGTATTTCTTGATACAGACACTTAATTGATCAGCGGAAAAGAGACCTTATTGTAATGGGTTTAAAAGACCATGGGGAAAGAGACATTAGAAACAAAATACTTCTTTCAAAATGTTTTATAGACAATGTAAAAAATTAATGCAAAAGAGAACGAGGGTTGCTGTAGCAAAGGTTTTGAGTATATAAGCATGGTTGGAAACTGAATTCAATCCTGCTAGGATTGGACATGGAGTCCTGTCACAGGAGTTCAAATGGGACCTTAGGTCACAGTGATTTCTAAATCCTGTAGTGCTTTACACAGTGCTTTCTATATGGTAGATCTTTAATAATTTCATTTGAATAGAATGATTTAATAAATCTATAACCACTTAATACTTAAATCATTTTATTTACTGTTCAACTTTATCATGATTTTATAAATATCACGGTTTTTAAAGATTGTTATTTTGATCTTGGATTTGCTCCTACTACATCCTTTGGTCAGTGAAGTGAGTGTATGTTACCTAGTCACTGTGCTGGTTATCAGCGCATGGCTGCTCAACTCAAAATCTACCCTTCTTTATCTTACTTTGTGATATTAGACCCAGACCCTATAAACATTTCTTCTTTTCTGACTGGTACAATGAAAACCATTGTCAGTCTAGGACAGTAGAAGACACTGCCAGAGGAAGGAGTTTAAGGAGCTTCTATTCTCTGTCACACTGTGCTTTTTCTCTCTTGTTCCTGTAGCATGCTGCTGCTGGTGACATGTGAGACATCCAGGGGTGACCTTCAGCAACTTTCCCTGCACCCCACTGAGTGACCTCCTAGTGAGCTTCAGCAGCCCCTGAGGCTGGCTTCCCAGCAGGTCTTCCCCATATCCCAGTGTCCAGGTATTTCACTGGTATCTCAGCCAGCTTCCCAGGAATTTCACTGGTGCCTCAGTAGGTGGATTTCTGCTAACTGCCCTTGCCCGTGGCACCATGCTGACTCCCTCACCAAGTGGGCCATAGATACACTCTCTCTAACAAGGCCTGAACCTTACCTAAGTGTATCCCCTCGCACCTTTGTTTCTCTTGTGCTTTCTCTGGGTCAGCCCTGAGCTGGTATAGTGGCTGGTCTCTGTATGTATTGTTTGCCTGCTCTTTAGCATTGCCTTTACCCTGTATTAGTTAATCCCCTATTATGAGCTAGTAGGTCTTTATATTACATTTTTCTGTGTTTGTCATAGGTGTGTTTTTTCCCTTCTAACTTAATTTTACCTTGTACAGTCGCTTAATGATAAGAAGGTATGAATTCCAGTAGAACTTTTTAAGAACTGCTAGACACTTTTATTAAACAACATAATCACTGAATAGCTTGTTGCTGGATGAAGAAGTGGGGAAAAACTCAGTGTTTTATAAAGTTCAGTGTCTTTTTATGCTTTTTAAATTTTCAAGCAGGTACAAGAGAAGGTAGGATGCATCAGAAAAATACTAATTTTGGAATCGTATCTGCAAGTAGGTGACAGTTTTTATATGAGTACAGTTGATAATCCCAGGCACTTCTAATTTTTGAGACTTCACTTCTGCAACTATTAAGTGAGGGGAGTTGAATTAGGAAACTTTAAATCTCCTTAAATATTTTTACAAAAGAGCATCCGTTGGAGTTAAGATAGCTTTGCCCGTGTGTTGAGGTAAATTGTTAGATCTCTCTAATCCTCCACTTCCCATTTGAAATGAAAGAAAAATACATAGAAATACATACTAAAAAGCATTGCTGAAAGAACAATCCGGTCACAGCACTCCAGCCTGGGTGACAGAGCGAGACTCCGACTCAAAAAAAAAAAAAAAAAAAAAAAAGATGTAAGTAAGTGAAGACATATGCCATATTTCTGGATTAGAAGACACAATATGGTTAAGCTTCAAATTCTCCCCACAATGATTTACATGTTAATGTAATCCTGAATGAAAATTTCAGCAGGCCTTTTCTTTTTTTTTGGTAAAGTTTAAGTATATATATATTTTTTCTTTCTGGAAATTAGAAGGCTCTTGACGATCCAGAACAGTCATGAAAAGCATAATAAAATGGGAGAATTTACGCTACCAAATGTTAAGAGGTTGTGCAAAGGGGCAGTAGTCAAGACAATGTGACTTAGACAGTTGTTGCAAGACAGATATTCGTGTAAAATAGATGAATAGCTTAGTAGAGGAGACGGAGCCCAAATATAGACCCACATATACATAGTCAGTTGATGTGTAACAAATTGACCATGGTAATTCCATGCAGAAAGAAAATCATATCAAATTAAGACTGGAATAACTAATAATTTCTGTGGAAAAACAAATGAAAATTGATACCTTACTCCATGGAGAAACAAAACTTAATCTGGGTCAACCACTGACCTAAAAGTAAGAGTTAATACATGAAAGCTAGAAAAATATCTTCGTGATCTTGAGGTAGGGAAAGATTTCTTAGATACCATTCAAAAATAAATCAACATAGAAAATGATAAAAAATTATTTGGACTTCATAAAAATTAAAAATGTATACTTCTAAAGAGACACAAAAATGTGAAAAGTCAAGCCAAAGAATAAGAGAAAATATTTGAAATAAACATCTGAAAAATAACATATTCAGAATATGTGAAGAACATCTACAAGTCAAAACTAAAAAGAAAACCCAGTCAAAACTGAAATGGACAAAACATTTGAACAAGTAACAGAAGAAGGCACAGGCATGGTCATGAACATATGGAGAAGTGATCATCCTCATTAGTCACCACAGTGGACTCCATAAATTCACTGAGGATGATGGAACCTTAAAACTGAAGCATGTAATTTTCAGAGACAAGGAATCTGTGGTTACTCTGATAACTAGATTTCACCCAGGGAGATCCTTGGTACTGTTTTATTGATCATGCTGCCTCTTCCCAAATTCTCCAAGATTCTCCAGAATTACCTGAATTTATACTGACTCTAGTGTCTGAAAAGTCCAGTGTCCAACCAGCCAGTTGGGTTAGGGATATATGAAGGCCAGGTAACAAATGGACTTTTGTCTGAGATTCAATTTACATTGGAATCATTTGGTCCCTGAACACATCCAATGGTTATTTTCTCAGTTTCTGAAACCATAGTGTATAATAAGCATACTCAGCAAGGAGCGGCATTTTCCATATTGGTTATCTGACTAGTGAGATAAGAGCTATTATAGTAGAACCAGCTAAATGGAAAGTACTAGATCTACCTATACCTACAAAACGAGATAACCCAAAGCAGTATGCGTTCCTGAATGATCCAGAGAAATCAGTGCTACCTTCGAGGAATTGAAGAACACAGGGGTAGTGATTTCTACCATATGCTATTCTAATCACCCCTCTCATCTGTGCAAAAAGGAGATGGACTATGGAGATTGACAGTGGATCATGTCACCTGTATCATGTGGCAACTCCAATTGCTAATGTAGCATTCATTGGGTTTTCTTTACTAGAGCATACTATTTGCTACCTAGTATCCAATTACTGGTCTGGAGAACTATTTTTTCCCCTGTATACCCTTCAGTAAATACCATCACCAACAGCAGGCTTCCAATTTCCATAGCCATTTGCTGACCTATCTCATAGCTATTCCAACTCTGTGACCTTCTGTCACTATCTAGCCTGAAAGGGCTTTGGTTGAATTTCCATTCTCTAAATTATCATTCTAGTTCATTATATTAATGTGATTGGATCTGTTGATGTGGAAGTAGCTCTGCCTCATGGTATAGTTATTTGTGTATACATATTTTAGTGCGTTTATATGATACATATGGACCGGGGGAAGAATATAAATCCTTTCACCTTATCTGTTTTTACACAGAAAGTAGACACCTATCTAGCAAGAATCACCATTTTCCTCCTGCCCCTAGCCCCAAACTTGGATATGTAGCATCCTTGTAAACCAGCATTTAGGAAAGTTGTTTTCTGATGTTTCCAAACTACAGGATCTATTTATTACTATTCAAGTACTGAATTCATTATAAACTGAAAGATAAGCATATGTACTTATTTGTTAAGCAAGAAGAATTAGACATATATTATGCAAACAAAAATATTTGATAGTGTCAGGTTGAGACTTCTTAGCCGTTACCTCAATGTTTGTTGCGTAGAGAACAATGTTATCCTATTTGAGACCCTTATATATGTATGCAGAAAATATGTGAGTACCTTAAAATGGTTCTTTCCAAAACCTATTCCACTGTCTTCATCTAGAAGTAAATTCTCTTTGTAATATTTTGGGTATCTTTTCAAATATTTTAGTAAATTTTATTTAATAATTCATATTTATATTATATCTATGTTATTCAATGCAAGGTGAAGTATATATTATGATTTTATTTACAACCTTCAACTTTTTCTTTTGACAGTAAAATTTATTTTTTGAACTTACATAATTTTCTATGTACCTAGCTTTATTTATTTAATGTAGAATCTGTCATGTACCTTTTGATGGTTAATTTTAGATTTCAACTTGACTGAATTAAGATATCCAGATGGCTGGTAAAGCACTATGTCTGGGTGTGTCTGTGAGGGCGTTTCTGTAAGACCGCTGCATGACTTGGTGGAATGTGTAAGGGAGATCTGCCCTCACCAAATCTGGATGGGCACCGTTTAGTGGGCTGAGGTCAAGATAGAACTAAAAGTTAAAAACTAATCCTCTCTTTCTGTCTGTCTTGCGTGTCTGCATGCACACTTCTGGACTCAGCCACTCTTCTCCTGCTCTTGGACATCAGAACTCAAAGTTTTTCAGCTTTGGACTCCAGGTTCGCAACAACTGCACCCCAGGTTCTTGGGCCCTCTGCCTCAGACTGGGCTGAGAAGGGCTGTGAGTTATACCATTAGCTTCCCTGATTGTGAGACATTTGAATGTGGACTGAGTCACACTACAAGCTTTCCTGTTTCTCCAACTTGCGGAAGT
>NW_012116566.1:1999595-2004379 GCF_000951035.1 Colobus angolensis palliatus
TTCTATGTACCTAGCTTTATTTATTTAATGTAGAATCTGTCATGTACCTTTTGATGGTTAATTTTAGATTTCAACTTGACTGAATTAAGATATCCAGATGGCTGGTAAAGCACTATGTCTGGGTGTGTCTGTGAGGGCGTTTCTGTAAGACCGCTGCATGACTTGGTGGAATGTGTAAGGGAGATCTGCCCTCACCAAATCTGGATGGGCACCGTTTAGTGGGCTGAGGTCAAGATAGAACTAAAAGTTAAAAACTAATCCTCTCTTTCTGTCTGTCTTGCGTGTCTGCATGCACACTTCTGGACTCAGCCACTCTTCTCCTGCTCATGGACATCAGAACTCAAAGTTTTTCAGCTTTGGACTCCAGGTTCGCAACAACTGCACCCCAGGTTCTTGGGCCCTCTGCCTCAGACTGGGCTGAGAAGGGCTGTGAGTTATACCATTAGCTTCCCTGATTGTGAGACATTTGAATGTGGACTGAGTCACACTACAAGCTTTCCTGTTTCTCCAACTTGCGGAAGTCCTCTCGTGAGATTTCTGTGCCTCTATAACTGTGTTAGCCAGTTCTATTAATCTCTCTGTGTCCTGTTGTGTTGCTCTGGAGAACCCTAATACATGCCTGCTTGTGCTCTCCCCAGGCCATACACTCAAACATAGCAGATGATCTAGCAAAGCCGTTTTTCCCCTTGGTAATATTCTCCTTGCAACAGTCTACTTTCCTAGTCACATCCAGGCTGATTCTTCCTTTGGAATGGTATAAGGTCGATTTCCGGGATCTCCTCTTTGTCGCTTTTCTTTGCTAAATCCCTGGTTTGCTAGGATATCAATTTTCCATTTTTCTTGTCTTGCCTCTATTGAATTGATTTGTAAAATGGCATGCATGGAAAATAAATTTTCTTTGCATTCTTAAATGACCTAATCTCTAGTACATTTTTCAAATTTGGAGCACAAATTTCTAGAAGGGACCCAAGGAGTCTAATATCTCGATATGAAAATTTTCTATTAATTTCCTTATTTGTAGTCTCCAAGGTCACTCATGCTTGCCTTGGATCTGAATATGTCCAAAAGCCTTATCAGCTTACATTTCATTCAGTGCTGGCCTCTGAAGGCATTTCAAGTTTCTGTCTCTGAAAAGTTTACTACTTTATCAGCTGCCACCTTCCAAATATTTGCTGAAGTCCTTTGTTCACTGATGTTTTTGATACTACTTTTGTTTATGATGATTTGTGTTTTGTAATTTTTTCTTTTGAGACAGGGTCTCGCTCTGTCACCCAGGCTGGAGTGCGGTGGCATGATCACAGCCCACTGCAGCCTCGGCTTCTCAGGCTCCAGTGATCCTCTTGCCTGAGCCACCTGAGTAACTGGGACCACAGACATTCACCACAATGCCTGACTGATTTTTGTGCTTTTTGTAGAGACAGGATTTTGCCATATTGCCCAGGCAGATCTCAAACTCCTGAGCTCAAGCAGTCCCCCTCCCCCAGCCCCCCAAAGTGCTGGGATTACAGGCATGAGCCAACATACCGGCTCTGTAATTTTTTACTATTATTCTAGACGGGTTTTTAGAGTAAGACGATACGTACGTATAGCCAATTGGCTGCGTTGAAATAGAAATTTTTCTTTAATTTCTGTAGATTCTCAGCTAATCTCCATACAGTTATTAGGGTATATATTTTTTTCATTGCTGTACTTGTTCTTCCTATTCTTCATGCTTTCTCCTATGGTCAAACATTTTTGAGGACCAGGTATTGTGCTATAGGCTGAAGGTACAACATTTGGATCTGCCTGAAGTGTTCAAAGTCTGTCGGGCAGTCAGTGGGGAAGAGGAACATTTGAAATTTCTGAAAGCATGTTACATAATTTTGTATTTAGAACACTTAAATATTATTTATAATACATACATATAATACAAAAAAGGAAGTAAAGCTTGACAGAATATTGTCTGATTTGGAGACACAAATGAGAATTTCAGTTATAAGAATATCTAGACATTGTTACAAGAGGGCTAACATGTTTGATTTATCACACAGAAGGTAGATAAAATATTGAGGAACAATGCTATATATAATGTACGGGTTTAAAAAATTCACTTTCCTGTTCCTCTCTCTAAATAGCTTGTAATGATGCTTAATCATCTTGGCTAGGCAGAATTCTTGGTCTGAAACTGTCTTATCTCAAGATTTCTATTTTGTGATGTCTGGTTCTTGCAACAAACCTCTTATTATTAATCACAGACTGTTTTCATTTCTCATTAACTCCTGAACAACTATCTGACACAGTCACTTTTTGTTTTAGGAACATTGGTGAACTATATTTTTATTCTCTTTGGGGGCTGCATTCCTCCACTGAATCAGTGTTCTTTGTGGATTTTGGCAATGGAAATATATTTTTAAATGCCTTCACAAGGAAAGCCCCTGCTTTCTAGAGTACACACTTGATTGAGCCCTTCTAGCAAAGTGCTGTGCCCCTCTTTCCTCAATGCAATGCAATTTAATATTCCACGGAGAAAAGTCTCTCAGGCTATTAGTATCTAGTTATTTTACATTCAATAGCATAAGAAATGTCTTGAGTAAGAGTTTTCTAATAAACATAGCGTACAGAATGTGATCATTGTTAAAAAGTAAGCTAAGAAAGTAATGCAAGATAAAGACAACTTTTATTATGACTGAGTAGAGATTAAGCATTTTCTTGTCGTTTATTATTTTTACTGCAATATAAGTAGAAAAATCTATTCTAGTCTTTATTGAACTGATTTTTGCTTTTCTTGTTACTTCTCTAGTTCAAAAATGTAGACAGTTTTGTTTTAATAAAGCAAATTATATAAATACATACATATAAATATATATGCATATATAGTGTATATACACAATTTGCTTTGAAAGTTTAGCTATTTTGACATTTTTATATGCAGTAAGTTACTTTTCCTTGAAATTTCAATTCCATTATATTTTTAATAGACAACTAGATTAAGGAAGATCCTAATATCTACCTATTATCTACTTTTATTAGGATATACTCCAGTCACCTGTTTTCTGAGGAACTTTATTGGTAAGCTAAGCATATTTATATATTGGGTAGAATTCTACCATCTTAGAAACAAAATAAGAAATTATTTAGCATTAACCACACACTTCCATTTTAATGACTTGTGGAATGTCCCTTGTGTTTTATAATTTCTGTTATACAGATTTTTTTTCCTATTTATGAAGTCATAAGAAGTATTTAGAGCTTGTCTAATCATTAAGATTCATGTTCATAATCTATTAAAACTTGGTTTTAGGAGGTCAATTTAAAAATTAATGATACCTGAGAAATTAAAAATGGATGTCTTAGCAATAATATGTATTTTCAATTATAATTTAAAAAGTTCTGAAACCTAATATACATGTGATTGAGAAATATACAATATATGTGAATTTTTATCTTTCAATGTGATATTGTTTTATTCAATGAAAAGCCACTATTGAATAGTTTCAAAATCATCCTTTGATTAACTTACTTTTTTGAGAGTCCATGCTTTAAGGAAGCATTAGAAAATATTGAAATTAACTTTGAAATTTAAAATAATGATGCAATAACATCCTCCATGCTCTTCTGAAGTCAAAATGCCTGAATCTTGGGAGTCCAAGAAAGTGAGGTGATATTTATCCAAGCATTTTGTAATATCTCAGAGCCTGCCAGAATTACCACCAGTGGAATAGCTGCTGACAGCATCTTGGTGGGTCTGGCAGGGGGGTACTGGTTAATAGACATGTCAGGGTGAATAATGTACTTCTCATTGCTTCAGCAGAGATCAGTTTTTCGGTCAGTGTAACTGTCGGATGATCAAAGTGGTGCTTTTAAGGATTTTTTATATGACTGAATGATGCCCAAGAATCTTGAATGATATTTGGCATGCTAACATTATCACAAACTTTTGAAAACAATATTATATTTTGAAAAATAGAAAGACTCAATATAATCTTTATGAACTAAAAAAATTCTTTAAAATTTGTGAAAACAACAGATCAATACTTTCATCTAATTCCCATCCTACTGACTGTACAGATGATTAAAAAACAAAGTAAACATGAAGAGCTGAGAAAATGTATCAACTTAATTCAGACAGTTTTCATTTGTCCATAAAAAAGTGATATTTTGGCCTTGGAGACATTTAGTGTCTTTTGTCTATCAGCGGGATGCTTGTTACTTATTGACTCTCTCAACTGTAGGGAAAAATATGAAAACTCCATGATCATGACAGCTTTGCCAGTTGGCTTCCTGGAAGTGACTGCCAATCTGCAGCAATAGCAGAAAAGGGCAGAGGGAGCAGGAGGACACTTAATGTGGCTTCAGGCCGTGCCACCTGCAGTTCCACCAGCACTGCCTTTAGTAGCAAAAGGAGCAAAAACATCTGCTGTAGCTTCCAGGCTGAAAGGTACAGCCTGTTTTAAAAAGCATTGTGTTCAAATATTTTGAAAAGTGGCTGGATATATCACACTTGGTAGGAACTGAAGTTTGTCTCTGTCAGGGGACATCTTTTCAAAGAGAAGTTCTTAAAAATAATAAGCCAATGTCAAAACCCACAAGAAGACCTATTTCTTTTTAGTTTATGTATTTCTTGTGAAGATGGGGAAAGTTGTTTAAAATAAAGTATGTGTTGTCAGTGGAATATATTCTGCTATATTAAACTATCTTTATTCCTTCTATGGAAATGTAGCCTAGCATTTCTCTATTTAGCTTTATTTTTCTGCTTTGAATGGCAAAATTACAGGAAGTTTACACATATGCATAAGAAGGAATTT
>NW_012116566.1:2005944-2007797 GCF_000951035.1 Colobus angolensis palliatus
TCGCATTTGTCCATTTTTGCTTTGGTTGCCTGTGCTTGTGGGGTATTACTCAATACATTTTTGCCCAGAAAAATGTCCTGGAGAGTTTACTGAATTTTTTTTGTAGTAATTTTATAGTTTGAGATCTTACATTTAAGACTTTAATTGATTTCGATTTAATTTTTGTATGTGGCAACATATGGTGATCTAGTTACCTTTTCATATGGCTATTCAGTTTTCCCAGAAACATTTATTGAAGTGATAGTTTTTTTCCCAGTGTATGTTCTTGAAAACTTTGTTGAATATGAGTTCAGTGTGGATGTGTGAATTTGTTTCTAGAATCTCTATTCTGTTCCATTCGTCTATATGTCTGTTTTTATACAAGTATCATGCTGTTTTGATTACTATAACTCCATAGTATAATTTGAAGTCAGATAATGTGATTGATTCCTCTAGTGTTTATTTTACTCAGGATAGCTTTGACTATCCTGGGTCTTTTGTGTTTTCATATAAATTTTAGAATTGTTTTCTCTATTTCTGTGAAGCATGTCCTTGAAATGTTGATAGGGATTGCATTGTACCTGTAGTTTGCTTTGGGTAGTGTGGACATTTTAACAATATTGAGTCTCCCAATCCATGAACATGGGCTATCTTTGCATTTTTGGTGTACTCTTCAATTTATTTCATCAATGTTTTGTAGTCTTTATTGTAGAGATCTTTTACTACTTTGGTTAAGTTAGTTCCTGTCTATTTAATTTTATGTGAAGTTATTGTAAATGGGGTTAATTTTTTATTCAGATTGTTCACTGTTGTCATATAGAAATGCTACAGATTTTTGTATGCTGCTTTTTGTATCCTGCAACTTCAGTGAATTTATCAGTTATAAGAGAATTTGATGGAGTCTTTAGGTTTTTCCAAATATAAGATCATATCATCTGCAAAACAAAATTATTTGACTTTATTTCTTTACAACTTGGATGATCTTTATTTCTTTCTCTAGTTTCATGGCTGGAGCTAAGACTCCTAGTATTATGTTGAATAACAGTGATAAAGATGCACATCCTTGTCATGTTCCAGACTTTAGAAGAAACGTTTTCAGTTTTTCCCCATTCAATATGATGCTAGCCATGGGTCTGTCATATATGGCTTTTATTATGTTGAGCTAAATTCATTCTCTACCTTGTTTTTTGAGGATTTTTATCATGAAGCTATGTTGAATTTTATCAAAATCTTTTTCAGCATCAATTGAAGTCAGCATATGATTTTTTGTTCTTCATTCTGTTGGTATTATGCATCCCATTGATTGGTTTGTATATGTTGAACCATCCTTGCATTTCTAGGATAAATCCCATTTGGTCATGATGAAAGATCTTTTTGAGGCTTTTTGCATCTATATTCATCAGAGACACTGCCCTGTAGTTTTCTTTTCTCGAGTGTCTTTGGTTTTGGTATCAGGGCAATACTGGCTTCACAGAATGAGTTTGCAAGTATTCCCTCCTTCTCTATTTTTTAGAATAGTTTGAGTAGGATTGGTATTCATTCTTCTTTAAATGCTTGGTAGAATTCAGTAGTGAAGTTATTGGGTCCCTGGCTTTTCTTTACTGAAAGACTTTTTATTACAGCTTTAATATTTTACTTGTTATTGGTCTATGTAGGTTTTGGATTTCTTCAGTATTCATTCAATCTTGGTTGGTTGTATATGTCTAAGAATTTATCTACTTTCTCTATATTTTTCAATGTATTGGCATATAGTTGTCCATAGTAGCCACTTATGATCGTTTGAATTTCTGTAGTATTAGTTCCAATGTCTACTTTTATATCTCTAATTTTAATTATTTATTTTATTTATTCATCTCTGATTTTATGTTCTCTCT
>NW_012116566.1:2009015-2113183 GCF_000951035.1 Colobus angolensis palliatus
GGCCTCCTGCATTCCATGGCTTGTGGCCTCTTCCTCCAACTTCAAAGCAAGAAGTGTGGCATTTTCTCTCCTCTCTGACTGCTGCTCCTTCATCGCAGCATCCTTCATCATATCTACAAAGTATTTTTTGCAGGTAAAGTAACATATTAATATTTACAGGTCTGGGGTTTAGGACATGAAAATATTTTCCTTTAGGTTTTCCCTAAAATACAATACATTGAAAATTAGTTATTCCAGCTGATAAAAACGTTAATGATATTAAATGTCCAGGTCCCAGATAGTGTCAAATTTTTTTGCTTTTATTTAAAATTTTTCTTTATTTTAATTATTATGCTATTTTTTAAAGTCATGGAATGGCTTTTTTTGCACTGTACAAACTTTCAGCTTGACAGTGAATTGGAAGAGCATTCATATTCACATGAACATACCTTGTTTTGCTTACTATTGCTACTAATAATAAACAGTGAATAGTTGAACTAATTCCTTCACTCTTTGTGGAAAATATTAACTTCTCTGCCAGTTCTGTGCCCTGTTAAGTACTGTGGGGCCATGTGACTAGCTAAAATAATGTCAAATCTGACACCCCCAGAGCACCCCTCATATAAGAGGATGTCTAGATTTATGTTTCTGCATTCCTTACTAGAAATCTGGGGTTTGGATATTTGAAACTTATATGTGATGACCTTAGGAATGCACAATTTCCAGCAAATGTCTTATATTTTTTATGTTATAAATCAAATGTTGGTTATTATATGTGTTTCTTTATGAGATTTGTGTATATCATGGGCCAGATCATATAACAATGCATGTTCACCCAGTTGTTTAATACTTAGAGAAATTTTAATCTGTGGGTTCACACAGCTATAATCCAAGAAATTTATCTGGAGTTACCATCTAGATTATAAGCAGAATTCTTAACCAAACAACACCCTTTTACTTCCAGCTTTATATGCTATCTTAGAGGAACTTAAGTTACGCTATAGTAACAAGCACCACAGAATCAATATAGTTTAACAGAGAATAAATATATTCCTTGTTCATATAAGCCTTGTATTGGTCTGGAAGGCAAGATGTCTGCTGCTCTGATCTAGTGACACTTTGATTTTACTATGTGAATTTTAATGTTATAAACTAATTATATTCCCCCAAAATTCATTTGTTGAATGAAGCACTAACTCCAAATGTGAAGGTATTTGGAGGTGGAGACTTTGGGAATAAATTAAGTTTAGAGGAGGTCATGAGTGAGAGGCCCCGTGATGATATTAGTGTCCTTTCAAGAAGAGGAGGAGACATCAGAGCTCTCTCTGTGTGTCGTGTTGTCTCACAGTGCTATATGGTGGCCATCTGTAATCAGGAAGAGAGCCTTTTCTCCAAGGGCCCTCTCCAAGGAACAGACTATGCTGGTACCCTGGTCTCAGACTTCCCAGACTCCAGATGTCTGAGAAGTTAATGTCTGCTGTTTAAGCTATGCAGTCTATGGTATTTTGTTATAGCAGTTCAAGCAGACTAAGGCACTTTTGGTCATTTGTAGCAATGAAAAAAAACATAGAGAATCGTACACTGGTGTCCCCCATCTGTTTCTGTTTAATTGACCAGACCTAACCAAAGGGCCATGCTTTGCTTAATGCAGGTAAGAAAGTAAAATACTCTGTGTGCTGACAATCCAAGGAAAACATATTGGGAAGCCTGGTCATGTCACCATATTTGCTCAAACTGAAAGGGTCAAAGCTAGCATCAGAGTCAAAAACTTTGATAGATACTTGAGTGATATAAAAACAGAAAACCCTGTCAAAAGGTCACTTGTGAGACTGAAAATAGCTTTTATAGAAAAGATAATACCTGTATTAGTTTCCTGTGACTGCCATAACAAATGATCACAAACTAGGTCAGAAGAGAAATTTATTATTTCACAGTTCTGGAGGCCACAATTCTGAAAGGAAGGTGTTGATAGATAGGACCACATTTCCTCCACCAGCTCTAGGGGAGAATTATTACTGTGTCTTCTAGGTTTTGTTGGTTCCAGGTGTTCCTTACTGTGTGGGGGCATAACTCCAGTTTCCGCGTCTGTCTTCACATGGCCTTCTCTGTGTGTGTATCTTCTCTTCTGCCTCTTAGGGGGACATTTTATTGAAATTAGGACCCACTCAGATAATCCAAAATTATCTCACCGAAGATCCCTAACTTAATTACATCTTCAGGGACCCTTGTCTTAGTTTGTTCCGATTGTTATAACAAAATACTTTAGACTGGGTAATTTATAAATGATTAAAGGAAAACTTCAGCTGAGTTAAATTTAAAGGCATTTAATTGAACAATGAATGATTCACGAATCGGGCAGCCCCCAGAACCACAGCAGATTCACAGAGGTAGGGGTGCCTCGTGGTCAGAACAAATTTATAGACCAAAAAGGTTAAGTGAAGTACAGGAATCGGATGTGAGGTATGAAATAGTGAGACTGGTTATAGCTCAGCGTTTGCCTTATTTGAACACAGTCTGAACATTCAGCAGCCTATTAGTGGTTGAAATATGGCTGCTGGGATTGGCCAACACTCATCCACTGTTACAGGTGCATACTATTAAGGTAGGTTTTCAATTTTGTCTGAATATTAAGCTAGGTTACAGTTCTTCCACAATGACTCAAATATAGAAATACAGAGTGCTTCTCAGGCCGTATTTAGTTTGTTTTAACATAAACAATAGAAATTTATTTCTGGTTCTGGAGACTGCAAAGTTCATGACGAAAGCACTGTGAACCTGTTCTGTGAACAGGTGAACATGTCTGTGAACAGGTGAACATGTCTGTGAACCTGTTCCTCACGGATGGAACCTTCTCAGTGCTCTCTCACATGGTGGGAAATGCTGAGGGCTACCTCAAGAATCTTTTGTGAGTGTACAAATTCTGTAAGAGCTCCATCCTCATGACTCAAATCACTTCCCAAAGGCCTTACGTCTTAATACTCTCACACTGCAGATTAGGTTCAAACACACATATTTTAGGAAAATAGATTCAGACCATAGCATTCCAGCTCTGGTTCCCCAAAATTCAAGTCCTTTTCATATGAAAAATGTATTCATTCCATCTCAGTAGCCCCCAAAGTCTTAACTTGTTACAGCACAGATTCAAACGTCTAAATTCTGAAGTCTCAAGTAAATGTCATCTAAACCAGATACAGGTGAGACGCAAGGTGTGTGTATTCTGAGACAAATTGCTCTCCATCTGTTATTCTGTGAAATCAAATAGGTAAAGAGCTTCTGAAATACAATGATGGTACAGACATAGAATCGACATTCCCATTCCAAAAGGGAGAAGTAGGAAGGAATACAACAACAAAGTAAACGATAAATCTTAAGGCTCCAGAATAATCTCTTTCTGATGCCCCATCTTCCAATCTTCCAGACACACTTGGGCAGGCGTTGAGCCCCCAAGGCTCTGGATGTCCCAGTCCCACCCCACATGACAGCGCTTACATATTAGAGCCACATGCTGGGCTGGAAATATGCTCTAGTGGCTCTACTGGTCTGTGGTCAGAGGGTAGGCCTGGTCCCATGGCTCTGCCAAGCACTGCCTTAGTGGAGGCTTTTTGTGGTGGCCCCACCCCTATGTCAATTCTTTGCCTGAGCCTCAAGGCTTTCCAGGGCATCCTTTGAAATCAATGTGGAGGCAGCTCTCCCTCGATGGTATTGCACTCTGTGTCCCTGGTGGAGATGATGCCTAGAGACCATTACCAAGGTTTATCATCTGTGCCCTCCCGAAAGGTGGCCACTGGAGCCCACACCACTCTTGGGACCTCTGGAGCCATGCCTGGAATAGCTGAGCAGTGCTGTGTCAGAAAGCAGGGAGCGGAGATGAGGTAGCCTAGGGCAGGAAGTGCTGAGCTCCAGTGGGCATCCTGGGCCCCTCTTTTGACCTAGTTCTTTCCCCTAGGCCTTGGCACACTGGGCCTGCAATGGGAGCAGCAGCGCTCATGATGTCTGAAATACTTTTAGGGGGATCATTCCTCCATTGCTTTGATGAAAGGCACTTGGCTTCTGCAGTTCCATGCTAACCTTATCAAATGGCTGCTGGGCCACATCCTTGGTATTGTCTCCCAAACGTACCTTTTTGGTTCTTTACGACATGGCCAAGCTGAGAATTTTCTAAATCTTTAAGTCCTGCTTCCCTTTTGACTATAAATTTTTATCTTCAACTTGTTTCCCTCTTCTCACATTTTACTGTATAAGTCAAGATAAGCCGTAGTCCAACCTTAACACTTTGCTTAGAGATTTCTTCCACCAGATACCACCAGATACTGATATTTCATCAGTGTCTCTTTTCAAAAAACACTAAGCACTAAACACAAGCAGTTTCCTTACTACTTTATAAGAACTTTCGCCTTTCCTCTAGTTTTCAATAACATGTTCTGCATTTCTGTTCATGACCTCATCACAATGTCCTTTACTGTCTGTATTTCTATGAGCATTCTGCTTTTGACCACTTAGGTAATCTCTAAGAAACTTGAGGCTTTCTGTAAAGCTTTCCTTTTCTTCTGAGCCCTCACCAGAATCACCCTTTATAGTCCGCTTATGACAATAAACTTCAATACCCTTTCAGCCTCTGTACCCATTACCCAGTTCCAAAGTCACTTCCACGTTTTTAGGTATCTGTCACAGCAGCCCCGTTTCTCAGTACCAATTTCTATCTTATTCTGTTTAGGCTGCTATATCAAAATACCTTAGACTGGGTCATCTATAAACAATAGAAATTTATTCCATCTGGAGGCTGGGAAGTCCTAGATGAAGGGTCTAGCAGATTCAGTGTCTGGTAAGACACTCACAGATGGCATCTTCTTGCTGTGTTCTTCCTTGGTGTAAGGGATGGGGGAGCTCCCTTGAGCCTTTTTTAATACGGGTATTAGCACTCATAGACTTAATATATTTCTGAAGGTCCCACCGCTTACTATTACCACACTAACAGGCTCAAACATAAAAATCTAGAGGCGATACCAACATTCAGATCATAGCAACCCTCCATTCCCCAATAAGGTCACATTCACAAATTCTGAGTGGAAAAAAAATATATATATATATTTATACACACACATATGTATATACACACATATATTATGTATATAAAATATGTAAGTGTGATATTTGTGTGTGAGTGTGTAGTACGTATACATGAGGGGACACCATCTAACTCACTACAGTCTACAGTCACAAAAAACAAGGACTTTTTAAACAATCTTGCCTAGGACAAGCTGTGGTCATGCCACTTGCGAGCTTGCTAATCCCTGTTTTATATGAGAATTACATAGCAAATCTTCTCTTCTTTAATTGTAGAGACTGCTGGACTGCCTGGAGCTCAAGTATCACTGTCAATCATCCATTTGACAGACACAAACTTATGATAGTCCAAATTGAGAAAGAGGTTGAGAGTATTAATAACATGATTTTAATAAACCATTTTTGAGCTTTTATTCAAAAGGCACTAGGCTAAGCATTCAGGACATAGATAAAAGTGAGAATTTATCCTTATTTTAAATTCATCCATTTAAAAGCATTGTTAAATATATTCCCTTGTCATGTAACTATATTTTTAAAAAATAGTGAAGTTCAAAGTAAAATGCAGTCTATCATTTATTTTCCATTTCTGAAAAATGGCCAAGTGTAATTGTCCTGAGAGGACTTAGAGAGATTTGGGGAAGTGAATTAGAATATTTACTCCATCCCAGCTATACAAAGAAGTTTTTAGTAATAACAGCAAAGTTACTAAAGAGTTTGTACTTGTTACTCTTAATGATTCAATTAAATTCACAATTTTGGAAAGTAAAAGTGACATGTAGTTACTGTTTTAGGTTTCTATTCCAAACTAGCCTTACAAGTTAAGCAAATTTGAAATAAAGATATTTTATGTCACAATGTGATTTCATCAATGAAATAACGGGAAATAGAATGCATGGCAGTGTTTCAGATATTGCTCATAACAATTCTGTCTTAATTATTGTTTGTATCTATACATTTCCATTTATGAAAAGGTAAAGGCAAATGCTAAGATATGCACAAGTCACAAGATTATGTAACGCTTCATGAAAGTCTGGAGAAGATACTAGCCAGCACTAGTGTCTTCAATTTACAGGAACTGTCCAGCATTTTATTTGGGCATGGGGTTCTTCAGGTTCTGAGCTTGAAGACATTCAGCCTGTTCCCACTGAACTAATAGAGCAGATGATTACTTTGTCTGTATCCCCTCACCATTATGACTCTGCCTGCTACCTGATTTCCAGCTTTTGCACCTGCTTCTTTTTGTCTGAAGACTTTCTGTGGCTGTAGAAAACACTTTGGCTTGTGTGCAGCTGGCTGGATGTGTCTTAGGTAGAATCCTCAAAAAATGCTAACAGGAGATGGTCCATAACGACCCTGACTCTTCCATCTTCCAGATGGGACAGCTCTGGCCCTCCGTGTCTCCCCAGTGGGGTTAATCTCTAGTAATTCACAGTGCACTCTTTTACCTTACTTGTCTGATTTCCCTTCTCCTATACTGGTGTCTACTTTACTCTCCAAATAAATACCATGTGCTCAAAAGCTTGTTTCAGGTTCTGCTTCTGGGTAAATACGGCTGTGAGAGTAGCCCAAATCTGCCTGAGAAGAATGGTCCAGCTTTTGGTAGAACTTTTAATTCACGGGGTTGTCAGGTGATTCATGTTGAAATGCTGAAATACTTTGAAATGAAATGTAGAATTTTCTCTGGAGTTTAAAATTCGGTCTGAGAATCAGGCACTTTGAATTTTAGAGCTAGGAAGTAGTATAGAACTTACTCTCTATTCAAATCCCTTTACCTTGTCCTTGAGGAAATTATATTCCAGGGAGGACAGGGTGATAAAGTAGTTAGCAGCCAACTAAAATAAGAACTGAGGACAATTAACTTAAAACATAGATAAGTTGGTATAAATAGTAGCACTCCTAGTAGATATTCATACAGCTTTTACCTCAATTTTTTCCAACACTTTCAAGGTGATGTGGTGTGTGTGTGTGTGGTATGTGTGTTTTCTCAGTATTTTAAGATTAAACTTCACAGCTACAAAGACTTGAGTTTTCTCACCTATTTATTCCCTGAGCACCAGATACCCATGTCTAATGACTATATGTAAAATGTCACCAGACATCTCCATTTCACACGTTTAACAGGCTGGACAATCATCTGATCCAGTCCCACCTTCTCTGGTGCTTCCTGTTTTGCTGAGTAGAAAATTTCAATACATATTTGTTGAGCATCTTGTAGATGGTGAGTGTGGGTTACGATCCACAAAGTTTCCCAAACTGAAGGCTGCACTTCACCCTTTACTCCCTGTACCCCCCACCAACCCTTAAGAGCCAATTAGAAGAAATTTCAGAATTTGTGTTTTCTTAGCCAGGGCTGAGAAAGTCTGGAGGGATGGAAGAGAATGGTGAATACACTTTTTAAAGCACGTATTTGTGAAGCAGGCGCATCACTTTCACTTGAATATGTTTAGCTCGGGTGGCTCAGAGGCAGGCTGCTTGGGGTCATGGGAACTTTGACCCTCCACCTCTGTGTTTACAGAGTCCCTGCTTGGAGCTGCTCTCATGGCATTGATTTGATGAAGTTCTGTCAGTTGTCACTTCTTTCCTTCTGTCTCTACAGCTGTCTAATCTCTGTCTCCACTGCCGCTGTCTAGATAAGGCTGCTAGCAAACCTTCTGATAGGTATGCTTACTTCCTGTCTCACCTCCTGCAGTCAATTTTGCACACAGAAGCCAGGATGCTATTTTCAGGAGGTTAAACCTCATGGTATTTAGTTGCTCGATACCCTTTACTGGTTGTGCACCAGCCTCAAGATAAGACACCAAACTCCTTAGCACAGGTGTCAGGAGAAGTGTGTTTCTTATTTTTCTTTATTGATAGGAACTATAAAGTACATGTAATGGATTAAGTGATTATAAAGAGAGGGACAAATAGATAAAACAGCAGGAAAAGGGCTAAATGCAAAAGAGAAGTCCTTGAGAAGTCTAGAAAGAAAAGGACACAGAGAATACCAAGGGTCCAACCCAGGGGAAGTGGTGTGTTTGAACAGGAGTGAAGGTAGAGAGTGTGGATAAAGATTTCTGGGCAACAAAACCATACTTATGATGAGTCTTGGAATATAACAATTCTTACCTTTGGAATTTTGCACCTACTATTCCAAATGCTTGAGAAAAGATCCTCCTTTGCTCCACTCGACAATTCCAATTCATATTTTTTTCTTATCTCAGCGTTGAGTGTACTTCTCCCAGGCAACATTTTTCTGACCCTCAAAACATGTATGCTCTGATCCTTGAGTTCCTCATGACATATGTGATTCTACCAAATATATGAAATTGTAATCTTATGCTGACTTCTCTGCGCCTTCTCTTTTTTGAACTTTCTGTCCTATCTGTAAGGACCATGCCCTTCTCAACCTTGTATCCCTGCTGTATAACACTTGATAGATGCAGAATATGTTTAGTTGTTCGTTGAATTAACACATCAGATAATAAAACGGATGTGTGCATTTGCTGGAAATAAGAGTAGTAATGAATGAGTATTTCTAATGAATTTTATAAGAAAAAGAGTCGCAATAAATAACAGAAATGGAGAGGAAAGACCACACATAAAAAAGAAAATAACAACAGCTATTCTGATGTATCTTCCTTTCCAATATGGCTTCCAGGTCATATTGCTGGTATTCTGTCTGTGTTCCAAGAAAATCCCATTATAAGAATTTTGACGGTAGCAGAGCAGGCCTTGGGGATACGGGAAATTCTTCTTCAAATTACACTTTCTAAAGCTTAATTATGAAAGTAATTGTCCTCAGGAAATGCAGCTGAGCTAGTTCAGCTGCCCTAACATGGTCTTTTGACCTCACACTCTGTGCAACTGTTCAGAACGTGTTGGTTTTTAATTATTAGGCATAGAAACGTGTATTAGATGTCAACGAATTTTGCCAAGAATTGCTGCAGACAACAGAAACCCAACTCCTCCCCAGTGGTCAGTGCAAAGCATCTGGGCTCAATTTTCTGTTTCAAGTTAGTAATGCTTGCAATCACTCGATGAATCTAAGTGTGCTGCTCCTTCCCTATCAAAATCTCCATGTACTCTCATTGGCGCTCTCAAGTTAGTAAATTCATAAGGATTCTTTTGCGGTTTGTTTTGAAATGGCAGGAATTTTGAGAGCAATTCAAACTCCCTTTCTGGTTATTTTTATTTGCTAATCTTCAGTCTTTCTAAATTGCACAAGATTTACATGATTGTTCAAATAACCTCTGCCATGCTTGAAAATTCTTAAAATGCATGATACCTATTTCAGAATCTCATAACCTTCCTATTTTACTACATGTGTATCTAGTTGTCAACTATTGCCTTTATTTATACCAAAATGGCTGCATGTCTACCTGGTGGTAAGCTGGCCAGTTATCCTGAGAAAGGAAACAGGACCACTGCCCAATGTGTTACCATAAAAGGCAGAGATGAGAATGATCTTTCAGTTCACTCTCTCTAACCGCTTGTCAAGAGACAATAGAGTCCCCAGAGAAATGATGCACTAAGTGTGTTATAGTTTCTTGTATGGTGATGAATTAGAATGTCCCAAACTTTAGATCACAGAAACTTCCCAAAGGACTCTTAACAGATGGAGTACGTTTTATACATAGTAAGTTATAACACATATGTTGCAAAGAGAAAGGAAGCCAAGCATAAAAAGAAAATGTGTTTGATGAAATTTTAATAACACATCTACGGTGTGGTATTAGCTTCTTAACTAAGCTTTTTATTCAATGCAATACAATCCCTGAGTCTTTTGCTTAAATATTTTCTCATAAAATATATTTAGAATGCACTAGTGACAGAAATCTCTATGTCTTAGTTCTTTGAAAAATAATTCTATCAATGCCATGAAAGAACAATCATGTGATTCTTCCCTCAGTATATTTTCACTGTAACTATTACAGATTCATCTACTTTTCTGTTTTATTTTGTTGTTGTTGTTGTTGTTGTCTATTTTTTAGTTCCTTCTGGGTGGAAAACATAAACCAAATAAATAGTTGTAACAGAAATAAAATACTGATGGTATCATGAGGTCTTCTTAAGGTAAAATAAGCAGTATGAAATGAGGTTAGTTCTTATAGATGAAGAACTAAGGATTGGGGTAAGACAGGACACCTTTCCATTGGTAAGACAAGCAAGTAATGTATGCTATTTTCAGTCATTTTATACAACAATATCACTTCTGATTCAGTCATCTAAATATTTTAGTAAAACGTATGTTCACTAAAAGAATACACCACATGATTTGAGTGATTAAAATTGTGCTGTACTTCTCCATACTAGTATAGACTTGATTTTGGTCCAGTAGTTCAGCCTGCAGAAAATTGACTCTTTTTTGTATGATTTATTATATAAATCATATATCATAAGTTGCTCA
Source organism: Colobus angolensis palliatus (assembly GCF_000951035.1). Classification (NCBI taxonomy): domain Eukaryota; kingdom Metazoa; phylum Chordata; class Mammalia; order Primates; family Cercopithecidae; genus Colobus; species Colobus angolensis. Next base: position 2,019,448 of record NW_012116566.1, read on the forward strand.
TGGACGAGGATGGCTGTGGTGATGGTGAAAAGGGCAATATCTGAGTGGAATTTAAAAGGAAAGGAGAAAATGAGACTAATTATAACTCTGAATCTCTAGTTCTGACAGATCTGAGATATTTGGTCCTACTCAGAAAGTTCAAGAATAAAATCCTAAAGAACAACGTATTATAATCTTTATTTTTTTAATTGAGAAGATTTATATTATGCTGACTTAAAATAACTTTGGATAAGCTGGAATCTGAAAGATTTATAGAACAGAAAAGTAAAGGCCTCTAATTATCAGAGAGGGATTAGTTTAAAATATACCTTTACAAATGAATAAATATTTTATAATTTTAAGTTAAAATGTCGTTTTTAATTGCACTCACAAGATGAGAGTTGAGACATGTTTTAGAAATGTGCTGAGTAATGACATTTTACATTCATTGTATTTTATTAAGTCTTCATTTGGAATTGTTAAGGTAAAAGTGAAAAGTTTCCCTTTTGTTCTCCTCCAACACACTAATTTATTGCACATGTTTTCAAACTTCTGGCATATTAAAAATATTTAATAGCATTACTGTAATAGATTATATTATCCATATTGCTTTTCATTGTGTGTGTGTGTGTGTGTGCATGTGTGTTAGTATAAGGTAATTTGGGGAGTGACAGAAAACTACAAATACACTGATTTTAGATCATCTAAAATTATTTAAGATTTAGATAATGTGTTAATAATAAAAAGGAGTAAAGCCAAAATTTCCAGGGTTTATAAGGATTACATTTTACTTTGTTTTTCTTTTCTAGAAAAGTCACGGTCTCTGAATATAAAATGGATTTTCTAAATGGGTTTGAAATTCACAGATTTTGCATACACTTCTGGAGCACATTTTTCTTTAATGTGTATTAAAGTCAGGGCAATTAAAAGGATCACTATTTTTGTTTGGTCTCTGGAGATTCAGAAAACTAGGTTCAGGTGTTTCAACAAGAGAGGCGTGTCATTTGTGTGCTGCTAAAGACTGGTATATTGTCTGTCCTCACAATAATTATAATTCAATTATTTTTCTTACCAACTAATAACATCTTACACATACAACTTAAGTGATGATAGGATCAAATTATTTTTGAGATTACCTCTAAATTAGGAAAACAGCCAGGTGATTCCATCAAGGTTTATAGTAATTTATTAAACACTTGTGCAGGATGTCTTCAGCACATACTTAACCAGACAGCATCTCGTTAATGAGTACTACTTATACACGAAAGACAGAAAAAAACTATGAAGTTTCTTACATTTCTATGTTATTTTGATAAATAATGTTATTAGAAACTTAATAAAATAACTTTCATCCACAACTTGCAGTGCTAATTTGAAGATGTCGAGGCAACTCAATAGTGTGCCACAGTGTGATATGGAGGGCAGTCTCTTATTTTTATAACTGAACCTGTGATCTTCATCTAGGAGAATAGTGACCCCCATTAAGTGTAAAAATGTGATCTCCTAGCCTTGCTAGCATTTGACTGCCTCTCTTACCCAAATTTTGAGTCAACTCCTACTTAGTTGCTGCCATTACCCAACACCCCATCCATACTTCTTACTCAAGAATCAGCTTTGCCCTCCTTTTCTCAATTTCAGTTAATTCTTCTCCCCATGGCTTTATGTATATCCTGTTTCTCACTCTTAAGATCCTCAACTAGCCATTCCTACAGTTTACTGAATCATCCAATACATACTAGTTACTAACAAATTGTCTCTGTTGAAAGACTCTTGCACACATACATGCACACACCCCACATCTGTACATTTGTATAGTGTTTTGCATTTTCATCATTAAGGTAAACAATTGATGCTATTATTGGTAATGAATGCAACCGTTAACTTTCAACACTGACTTCCACCAACTTTATGTGTGATTTAAGGCAAGTGTTTTTTTTTTTTTTTTTTTACCAAAATCTTACTGTTTTCAAGTGTGAAATGTAAGTAATAGCTATATGTATCTCTTGGGCTATATTGTGAGGATTAATTAACATATGTAACATGCTGAGATTTTCTTTATAACTTTTTAAATATTATTATTTTATGTGTACTTTCTATTAATGCCCTGAGGTAATGTATTATCTGCATCTAAACACAGTGGTTCTTAATTGTTGGTTCATTCCATGCCAAGAGGGTAAGGATATAGAATTCAGGATGCTACTAGAACATTTTACAATTTTTATAGATACATAATAGTTGTACATATTTATGTTGTAAGTATTGTATTTCAATATGAGCATACAGTGTGTAATGATTAAATTTGGGTAATTGGAATGTTGGTCACTTCAAACATATCTTTGTTCTAGGAACATTTAGAATCTACTCATTTAGTTATTTTGAAAGATACAATAAATTATTGTTAACTACAGTTGCCCTATTGTGTTACCAAACACTAGGTCTTCTTCCTTCTATCTAACTGTACTTGTGTACCCATTAACCAACCCCTCTTTATCCCCCTCTGCCCTCCTACCCTCTAGTAGCACCATTCTGTTCACTACCTCCATGAAATCACTAGTTTAGCTCCCAGTATAAGTGAGAATATGTGACATTTGTCTTTCTGTGCCCGGCTTATTTCACTCAACATAATGTCCTCCAGTTTTATCCATATTGTTGCATGTTTAGAGTTACTATTAGTCTAGTTTCATCTACTTTGGGCTTCCTTTATGATACTTCTATATTTTTTCTTTTTTTGGTGTTTATAGAACAAATGCAGATTCAAATACATTTTTTCTTGCTATTGTTAACATTACACAATTTAGCCTAAGAAGCAGGTTATATTTTTCAATGTAGAAGCACAATTTGCTGTATACGTTGTATTTTCTAATACTAGCATTTAAGTTTCTCTTCAATATTCCTTTGATTTTTCCCTTCTTCCATTGTCTTATATCTATGAACTTCCAGCATTTGATATTTTTGTAAAGAATCTTCTTTAAGTACATGTAACTTTCCTAGTTGGCAAAACATTGATTTCTATAAGACTAATTTCTTCCACTGCTTTTTATTTTTTCCTTTTGTATTTATTTAGAATTTAAATAAATTTATTATTACTATAAATGCAAAACTAAAAGCTTAAAAAAACTACTGTTGAAGGAATTTTTAAGACATTATAAATTCATTCATTCATCAAATATGTTTGAAAATTAATTTATTCATTACATGTTTTTTGAGCACTCATTATGCCTTACTTGTGACAATTTTTACCAAACAATGTAGACATGTGAGATGATCTCTAAAAGAGCTTGTATCTTCTTGGGGAGTAAATACATGTAACATATTATATAACCATGAAGCTTAACAATATGAGGCTCTAGGAAAATAATAAAAAATGTAATAGGGTGGTGTTTGGACGAACGGAGGCAAGATGGTGCACTTCCGGGTTCTTCATCCCCCCCTCCCAACTTTTCCCCCCTCCCAACTTTTCCCGCGCGCGCGAAGATGCAGCCGGCGACCCGGGAAGGTGCAGACCAACTGGGCATGCACCAGGTGACGTCAATCCAAAGAGACCAAGATTTACCTGGTCGCACCTGCGGAACGCCCCTGACACGCCCGTGCCCCGCCTATTGCCCTCCCACTCCCTAGAAAAGCCGCTCTTGGCCCAGGTCCCACGCGGTCTTCCTCCAGCCCCACTGAAGTCGGGATGCAGGAACCCCGCCCGAGAGCCCCACGAGGGGGGGACTCTGTCGGCCTTCTTTGCCGGAGGCCGACAGACTTCTTCCCCACACCTTAGGTTACCAAAATAAACTTGCAGTTTTGCTCCTACACTTGCCTACCTGCTGGTTCTTTTGTGCTCGCTCGGCTGGTCTTAGAAAAACAAATCAGGTGGGAAAATATTCAAATCTTTCTGTTTTTCTTTATAAGAGAGTTATCTATTTAAACAAATCATACCCTTGCATTTAATATATGTAGAAACTATCTGAAAATTGCTTCACAAAAAATAAAAATGAAAGGGGGCAGTAAAGCGTTTCTTACACAAGAATACAAACTAATAAATAAATGAGAAATACTAGAAAAAATCTTTTTACAACCACTGTGGTAATAATGAATTCCAGCAGGAATTATCAATGAATGTTAAAATTATTGGAGAAAAAATTTAGAAAACTGTTTGTTATATAGTCCCTTTATGTCACCCAGGTTATTACCTACATATATAAATAATAAGAGGTACCTTCACAAGGAATAAATGTGGTTAAACACCACCTGAAATACAAGTTAAAATGCAATATTACTGATGTTGGCACAAGACATACGGCCTCTTGTGCAGTAAAAATGATGTAATATGAATTGTGCAGTATTAATGCAAAGATTTTTTAACTTGTATAAAACATTGTGAAAACAAATTAAGAGACATTCTGCAAAATACACTGTTAGTATCATGAAGGACCGAAAAAAAAGAGGTGTGGGATTGTTTTAGATTAGTGGATTAGTGGAGTCCAAAGAAACCATAAAAATACTTCTTTAATGACGATTGCATTAAGCTCCCACTTAAAATATTTTATATAATAACTTATTATGTTCACATTTTATAACCTCTAACCCTCCAGAAAAGTTACAAGAATAATTCCATTAATTCCTGCATACACTTCATCTAAGCTCATGATTTGTTTGTATTTGTATAGCTTTGTTAGCTTTCCCTTCTCTTGACATTCCATTCCTAAACAATTTGCATATATCTCAAAGAACAAGGATGTTTTCCTGGAATATCATGTTCTGTTCCACGGCGCCTATTCGGATCTTTCCAGGCGTGCAACAATTTTCTCAGTCTTCCAAGTCCCCATTATGGTATTTTTCTAATTCATTATTATGCCTTGCATTTAGTATTTTTTATCTTTTTTTTTTGGAAACACATATTTTAACTTCTAAATATGTTGTCTATTTCCTGATTTTTTTTTTTTATTCTGGAAAATCGCTAAAACTGGCCTCTAGGAGGAAAACAAACAAGGTTGGTGAAGTCCCAAAGGTGCAGAGATAAATTTTTTATAACATTATCGTTGTTTTGCCTTTTTAATAACTTTTTCTCTTGCCCAATTTACATTGCCTTAATATCACTGCCTTAAACTATTTACATTTAGAAAGCAAAAATTCTGGTGGTGTAAGTCTAGGACATATTTGTCCATAAGCAAAGTAGAAAGATTTTCTGTCTTCTGTGTCTGAATTATTAGAGATCCTTATCTGAGAAAACAAAACAAAATGCATTTTAATGTTAACCTGAACATGTACTCCCTTGAACCTAAAATACATTTGGAAGAAAAAAACTATTAAAAATTAATGTATCCTTGCTACCAATTATTCAACAAATAGAATTGAACTAAAACCACATTTATTCTGAAAGAACTCTCAAAGGAGATAATTATGTGATAGGAGAGCATAACTTACTGAAAGAATGATGATATGGTGGGAAGAGTGCCCCATGTTGACTGACATCCCATATTTCAAGTTCAAGATATACCAACTATTAGCTGTAGCACTGGCTGTATAATAATAGTCATAGTCTATGAATTAGTAACATGGAGATGATAAGATCCACCATGTTTAACCCACTGGATTGTTGTGTCAAACAAGATAGTATATGCTCTTACAATCATTGCTGTTAATAGGTCATAGAGGGATTGGCTTGGGTCCAGAAGATCCGAGGTCAAGATGTTCTTTGCCTCTTACAGGCTGTGGAAACTTAGAGAAGTGATGCAGTCCTTCTCTCTGAACTTCAGGAGCTGGGTGTTAATATATTACTCATATCATGGCACACTCTCTTTAGCAGTTTGGGTATCATATGTCTTATTTTATCTATTTTTTCCTTTTGTTCATTTTCCCCATTCTCATTTTCCTTTACTCTGTCTACTCCATTTTTATTCATAGGTAGCCATTATAATGCATTTCAGATAGATTCTTTTATTACATGTGTTTATCTATAACATGTATTATTATTCCGTGTGGAGGCAATTTCATTTAGTGAAATGATGTTAGACCCTGGATCTCATTGTCTTTCTCTGTTTTGGTGAAAGGTGTGGTTTCTGGATATGTCCGTGTTGCTGTGCATTTATGTAGCATTTATTTATGCTGTGTATTTATGTATTTATATATTGCTGCATAGTATTCTATGACGTTTTATGTATTCATTCTTCTTAGGGATGGACACTGGATTTCCTGCAGCTGTTTCTCATTAATGATATGTTCCCTATCCAATTTATGTGAAAATATATCTGGGAATATATACAGAATCCTAGCACTAAGTATACTTGTTTTTACAGAGCACTACCAGGTATATCTGCAGAATGATTATACCAGTCTATACCCTCATGAACAGCAATGTGAAGGGCTCCTGTTATACATCTTTCTACGTTTAAGCAATTTGATGGGAATAGAATTTTGTCTCTGTTTTTTTTAATTTGTCTAGTCACAAATAAGTTTGATAATCATTTCATATATTGCTCAGCCTTTTTATATTTCCTTTGGTGACATGCTTAATGTATTTTGTGTAGAATTATTTTTCTATTTGGATTCTTGTCTCTTAATGATTTGCAGAATATCCTTTTTTTTTTTTTTTTTTGAGGTGGAGTCTTGCTCTGTTGCCCAGGCTGGAGTGAAGTAGTACGATCTCAGCTCACTGCAGCCTCTGCCTCCTGGATTCTAGCTTTTCTCCTGCCTCAACCTCTCAAGTAGCTGGGATTACAAGCACAAACCACCATGCCTGGCTAATTTTTGTATTTTTAGTAGAGATGGGGTTTCCCCATGTTGGCCAGGCTGGTCTCAAACGCCTGACCTCAGGTGATCCCCCACCTTGGCCCCCAAAACTGCTGGGATTACAGGTGTGAGCCACCTCACCCAGCCCCCCCCCCCTTTTTTTTAAAGTCAGTTTACTTATGTCTTTAGATATAGTATTTGAAATATCTTTTCTCAGTCGATTGGCTTTTTAACTTTGTCCATGTTGTCTTTTTTAAAACCAAAGTTGTTAATTGTGAAGTAGTTAGATTAATCATTTTAATTGGAGTGACATTTCCACAATTGAGAATCTATTTGGAATCATTCAATTGTATACTTTAAGTGTGAAATTATATGGTATGTGAATTATATCTTAGTAAAACTGTTATTTAAAAAATGATATTGCCAAATTGGTCCTCAAAAGCTAATGAACAAAAAATAATACTGATAGTTCTGACCAGTGCTAATAAGTAAGAAATAATACATGTATGAATTTAAAAAGAAGAAATAGTTGTTTTAATTTATAGATAATGTTATCCTCCCGGTCAAAAAGCTACAAAAGTAAATAGCAAACTATGACAGTTGCTGAGTATAACATCAACTTACAAAAACTATATAACAACAATGATCAGCCAGAAAAAATACAATTAAGAAAAACATTAATAGCAATATAATGTATAAAATATACAGAAATTAACAAAATCAATCACATTTATACATAGTAACAGATTATACTTTCTTAAAGTGTATAAAATAAATGGGTTATCCATGCTCTTAGTTGGAATGTCTTAATATTAGGAAGATATCATTTTGCTCAAAATTAGTATATAAATAAAAGAAATTTCCAATCAAATTTCAGGAGGGAATTAAAATAAATTTAATATATTTGTCTAAAATATATATTCTTTTTCTTGTAGTTCAACCTAAAAGAGGTATGTATTAGTCAAGGTTCTCTAGAGGGATGGAAATAATAAGACACATATATATATATAAAGGGGAGTGGAACTGTAAGTCCAATTAAACCACTTTCTTTTGCATATTGCCGAGTCTCAGTTAAGAGTTTATCAGCAGCATGAAAGAGGACTAATACAGTAAATTGGTACAGGGAGTAAGGTGTTGCTGAAAAGATATCCAAAAATGTGGAAGTGACTTTGGAACTGGGTAACAGAGGTTAGAATAGTTTGGAGGGCTCAGAAGAAGACGGAAAATGTGGGAAAGTTTGGAACTCCCTAGAGACTTGTTGAATGGTTTTGACCAAAAGCCTAATAGCGATATGGACATTGGAAGTCCAGGATGAGGTCTCAGATGAAGATGAGGAACTTGTTGGGAACTGGAGTAAAGGTGACTCTTGTTATGTTTTAGCAAAGAGGCTGGCAGCATTTTCCCCCTGCCCTAGAGATTTCTGGAACTGTGAACTTGAGAGAGATGATTTAGGGTATTTGGTGGAAGAAATTTCTAAGCAGCAAAGCATTCAAGAGGTGACTTGGGTGCTGTTAAAAGCATTCAGTTTTGTAAGGGAAGCAGAGCATAAAATTTAAGAATTTGCAGTCTGACAATGTGATAGAAAAGAAAAACCTATTTTCTGAGGAGAAATTCAAGCCAGCTGCAGAAATTTGCATAAGTAATGAGGAGCCATTGTTAATCCCCAAGACAATGGGGAAAATGTCTCCAGAGGCCGGGCGCGGTGGCTCGAGCCTGTAATCCCAGCACTTTGGGAGGCCGAGACGGGCGGATCACGACGTCAGGAGATCGAGACCATCCTGGCTAACATGGTGAAACCCCATCTCTACTAAAAATACAAAAAATTAGCCGGGCGAGGTGGCGGGCGCCTGTAGTCCCAGCTACTCGGGAGGCTGAGGCAGGAGAATGGCGTAAACCCGGGAGGCGGAGCTTGCAGTGAGCTGAGATCCAGCCACTGCACTCCAGCCTGGGCGACAGAGTGAGACTCCGTCTCAAAAAAAAAAAAAAAAAAAAGAAAAAAAAAAGAAAATGTCTCCAGGGCAGGTCCAAAGTCTTCACAGCTGCCCCCTCCCATCACAGGCACGGAGGCCTAGAAGAAAATGATTTTGTGTGCCCAGCCAAGGATCCCTGTGCTGTGTGTGGTTTAGGGACTTGGTGCCCTTTGTCCCAGCAACTCCAGCCAATCTGAAAGGTGCCAATGTACAGCTTGGGCTGTGGCTTCTCAGGGTGTAAGCCCCAAGCCTTAGCAGCTTTCACATGGTATTGAGCCTGTAAGTGCACAGAAGTGAAGAATTGGAATTTGGGAACCTCTGTCTAGATACAAAAGATGTGTGGAACCACCTCAATGTCCAAGAAGAAGTTTGTTGGGGGTAAGACAGTCAGGGAGAACCCCTGCTAGGGCAGCGTGGAAGGGAAATGTGGGGGCAGAGCCCCCATACAAAGTCCCTACTGGGGTACTGCCTAGTAGAACTGTGAGAAAAGGGCAACCGTCCTCCAGACCCCAGAATGGTAGAACCACCAACAGCTTGCACTGTTTGCCTGGAAAAGCAACAGATGCTCAATTTGCTAGGCCATGAAAGCAGCTGAGAGGGGAGCTGTACTCTGCAGGCCACAGGGGTCGAGCTGCCCAAGACCATGGGAACCCACCTCTTGCATCAGCATGACCTGGATATGAGAAAGGAGATCATTCTGGAGCTTTAACATTTGACTGCCCTGCTGGATTATATACTTGAATGGGGCCTCTAGCCCCTTTGTTTTGGCCAATTTCTCCCTTTTGGAATGGCTGTATTTATCCAATGCCTGTAACCCCACTGTATCTAGAAAATAACTATCCTGCTTCTGATTTTACAGGCTCATAGGCAGAAGGGATTGACCTTGTCTTGGATAAGACTTTGGACCGTGGACTTTTGATTAGTGCTGAAATGAGTAAAGACTTTGGGGGACTCTTGGGAAGGCATGATTGGTTTTGAAATGCGAGGCGTGAGATTTGGGAGGGGCCAGGGGTGGAATATGTGTCCCTACCCAAATCTCCTCTTGTATTCCCATGTGTTGTGGAAGGGACCCAGTGGGAGGTAACTGAATCATGAGGGCACATCTTTCCCATGCTGTTATCATAATAGTAAATGTGTCACGAGATCTGAAGGTTTCAAAAAGAGGAGTTCCCCTGCACAATATCTCTCTCTTTGCCTGCTGTCAGCCATATAAGATGTGACTTGCTCTTCTTTGCCTTCTGCTATGATTGTGAGGCTTCCCCAGCCATGTGGAACTGTAGCCCAGTTAAGCTTTTCTTGTGCACATTGCCAAGTTTTAGGTATGTCTTTATCAGCAGGGTAAAAATTAACTAATACAGGGAGTTTATTAAGTATTAATTCACATGATCACAGAGTCCCACAATAGGCCATCTGCAAGCTGACGAGCAAGGAGAGCCAGTCCGAGTTCCAAAATTGAAGAACTTGGAGTCGGATGTTTGAGGGCAGGAAGCATCCAGCACAGGAGAAAGATGCAGGTTGGAAGGCTAGGCCGGTCCAGTCTTTTCACATTTTTCTGCCTGCTTTGTATTCTAGCTGTGCTGGCAGCTGATTAGATGGTACCCACCCAGATTAAGGGTGGGTCTGCCTTTCCCAGCCCAGTGACTCAAATGTTAATCTCCTTTGGCAGCACCCTCACAAACACACCCAGAACCAATACTTTGCATCTTTCAATCCAATCAAGTTGACACTCATTATTAACCATTAAAAGTCCACCCCTTGTTACCTTGAACCCATACACATCTCGTGAGATCATACATAATCTTCTAATAAAGACAATAATAAAGTTATAATTACACTTAATACAAATATCCTTCATACGGCCAGAAACGCACACCTATGCCCCACCCAAATACAATTAGAAAAGGTTAACAATACCTGAATGCTGATATGATGTCAATACATTTTATGTCATGTGATAAATAAAATTAAGATATTTTTTAGTACAAGTGTATACATGCACAAACATGTTTTTAACAAGAGGAAATACTCATGACAATTATAGCCTTTGTTTCTGCAGTTGGTCACATGATCGTAACTGGTATTGATGACTACATTCCTCTCCTACCCAGCTGAATTCCATTTGCCTTCAGCAAGCACCTCAGCAGGTAGTGTTGTTTTTTTTTTTCCCCTTGTGGAGTGTCCCAAACCTTCATCCCTAAAGGGTCTGGGCCATTTGTTGTTCTGACTGGATTGGGCTATTGTCATTTCCCATTGACCTTAATCACAGGACATGGTAATAATACTAAGAGATGCCCTAATGAATATCCTGTATTCCACGCATATTCTTCCTTACCTCCATTGTGGAGTAATAGACTGATTTCATCTTGACAGTCTGAGTCAATCACCCCAGCCAACGCTGTAACTCCCTTCTTAGCCTTTTGATTTAAAGGTGGAAGGCGGCCAGTGTCCAGGTGGCAATCTTAACTTCCAGTTTAATGGAATTGGTGTTGTGTCTCCTGTTGGTAGTGCTCCTCCTTCTGGAATGAATACTTCTAAGCCAACAGAACATAATGTTGTGGGAAAAGGAAGCAAAGATTTTGCTAGTGGATCACTAGTGGTGATGTGAGTGGTACCACTTCCACTTCCACCCCTTTATTCCTGGACACATGAATCCTGGCTATGGGAGAATCAGTACCATATATTGGATGCTAGTTCAGAGCATACATGACCTTCTGGAAAACTGTGCCCCAGCCCTGCAAAGCATTGTCACCTAGTTGGCATTGTAATTGTGACTTCAAAAGGCCATTCCAGCATTCTATCCAGCTGCTTCAGGATGATGGGGAACATGGTAAGACCAGTGAATTCCATGAGCATGAGCCTACTGCCACACTTCATTAGCCATAAAGGGAGTGTCTTCGTCAGAGGCAGTGCTGTGTGGAATACCATGATGGTGGATAAGGCATTCCATGAGTCCATGGGTGGTAGTCTTGGCAGAAGTGTTGCATGCAAGATAGGCAAATCCGTATCTGGAGTAAGTGTCTATTCCAATGAGGACAAACCAGTGCCCTTTCCACGATGGAAGAGGTCCAATATAATCAACCTGCCACCAGGTAACTGGCTGGTCACCCCAAGGAATGGTGCTATATCAAGGGCTCAGTGTTGGTCTCTGCTGCTGGCAAATTGGGCACTCAACTGTGGCCATAGCCAGGAGAGGCTTGATGAGTGGAAGTCCATGTTGCTGAACCCATGCGTAACCTCCATCCCTGCCACCATGGCCTCTTTGCTCATGGGCCTACTGGGTGATGACAGGGATGGCTGTGCACAGAGGCTGAGTAGTGTCCACAGAATGGGTCATCCTATTGACTTGGTTATTAAAATTGTCCTCTGCTGAGGTCACTGCTGGTGAGCACTCACATAAGATACAAATATCTTCACAGTTTTTGATCACTCAGAAAGATCCATCCACATACCTCTTCCTCAAATATCTTTGTCACCAATTTTCCAATCCTGCTTCTTCCAAGTCCCTGACCATCCAGCCAAACCATTGGCTACAACCCATGAATCAGTATATAATAGTATATTTGGCCATTCCTCCTTCCATGCAAAGTGCACAGCCAGGTGCACTGCTTGGAGTTCTGCCCAATGGGAGATTTCCCTTCACCGCTGTCCTTTAGGGATGTCCTGGAAAGTGGCTGTAGTGCTGCAGCTGTCTACTTTCGAGTGGTGCCTGCATGTCGTGTAGAACCCTCAGTGAATCAGGCCCTAGTCTTCTCTTCCTCAGTCAACTAATCACAGGGAACTGCCCATGAGGCCTTCGGTGCAGGCTGGAGGAGAGAAGGCAGGGTGGCAGGAGTGGAGACCATGGGCATTTGAGCCACTTCCTCATGTAACTTACTTGTGCCTTCAGGACTTGCTTGAGCCCGATCAGGTTTATACCACTTCCATTTGATGATGGAATGTTGCTGCGCATGACCCACTTTATGGCTAGATGGGTCAGAAAGCACCCAGTTCACGATAGGCAATTCAGGTTGCATGGTGACTTGATGACTCGTAGTCAAACATTCAGTTTCCATGAAAGCCCGGTAACAGGCAAAGAGCTGACTCTCAAAAGGAGAATAGTTAACTGCAGAAGATGGCAGGGCTCTGCTCCAAAATTCTAGAGGCCTTTGCTGCGATTCACCTATGTGGACTTGTCAAAGACTCCAAACAGCACCCCTATCTACCACTGACACCTCAGGCACCATTAGATCTGCTGGGTCATATGGCCCAAGTGGCAGAGCAGCTTGCACAGCAGCCTGGAGCTGTTGCAGAGCCTTCTCCCATTCTGGGCCCCACTCAAAACTGGCAGCCTGTTAGGTGATTCAATAAGCCAGAGACACATCCAAATGAGGAATGTGTTGCCTCCAAAATCCAAATAGGCTCACTAGGCATCGTGCCTCTTTCTTGATTGTAGGAGGGGACAAATGCAGCAACTTGTCCTTCACCTTAGAAGGAATATCTTGGCAGGCTCCACACCATTGAACTCCTAGAAATTTTACTGAGGTAAAGAGTCCCTGAATTTTCGTTGGATTTATTTCCCATCCTCTGGCACACAAATGTCTCACCAGTAAGTCCAGTGTGTTTGCTACTTCTTGCTCACTGGATCCAGTCACCATAATGCCATCAATGTAAAGGACCAGTGTAATATACTGTGGAAGTGAGAAGCAATCAAGTTCTCTCTGAATAAGATTATGACACAAAGCTGGAGAGTTTATATACCCCTGAGGTAGGACAGTGAAGGTATATTTCTGGCCTTGCCAGCTGAAGGCAGATTGCTTCCGGTAGACCGTATGGACAGGAATGAAGGAAAGGCACTTGCCAAGTCAATGGCTACATGCCAGGTCCAAGGAGATGTGTTAATTTGCTCAAGCAATGAAACCAAATCTGGTACAGCAGCTGCAGTTGGAGTCACCACGTGGTTAAGCTTATGGCAATCCACTGTCATTCTCTAAGATGCATCTGCCTTCTGCACAGGCCAAATGGGAGAGTTGAACGGGGATGTGTTGGGAATCACCACCCCCGCATCTTTCACCATTTCTCCATCTTTCACGTCCTTGATGGTGGCACTAATCTCCACAATCCCTCCAGGGATGCAACATTGTTTTCGATTTACTATATTTCTAGGTAGAGGTAACTCTAATGGCTTCCATGTGGCCTTTTCCACCATAACAGTTCTCACCCTACAAGTCAGGGAGCCAATGTGGGGGTTCTGCCAGCTGCGAAGTGTGTCTGCCAATTTTGCATTCTGGCACTGGAGAAATAACCACAGGATGAGTGGGGACCTACTGGACCCACTGTAAGTCAGATCAGAGCTAAAACTCCATTAATTACCTGACCTCCATAAGCCCCTACTTTCACTGGAGGAACACAATGACGTTTTGGGTCCCCTGGAATTAACGTCAGCTCAGAGCCAGTGTCTGGTGGTCCCTGAAATGTCTGATCATTTCCTCTGCCCAATGTGCAGATACCCTAGTCAGAGGTTAGCGGTCTCCTTGGGGAAGGATGGGAGAAAGATTAACAGCATAAATTGTTAGTTAGTGGGGTCTTTCCTCAGGACAACTGGCTTCCCCTTCATTCAAGCATTTCTGGGTCTCTAAACTGGTTCAAGTCCAGAAACTGAGGGCCTGTAATTCTCTGTTTTTATAATTCAAATTCATCTTTTGTCCATTTGACCTAGAAGTTTTCTGCTTGTATGGTTTAAATAGGAATGTAGCAGGCTTTCTGTGATTTTCACTTCTAGGAACACCGTGATTAATTAGCTAATGCCAGAGCTGTACAAGAGTCAGACTATTCTGATTGCTTCTTTGCCTCTGCTGTCCATTAAAGTCGCTATGCCCACCTTGCCTTTGATGGTCGAGTGCTGCTACTTGACATGTACCACCTTGGGATCCAGTTATTCCCATTGTATTTAAATTTTGTAGTTCAGTGACTGAGATTCACTGTAAGATCTGACATACAGAGAAGGGCAATTACAGGGCTCTTCAAAGATGCAGGTGCTGCCCTCACAAATCTTTTTTGCAAGGCATTGGTCAAGGGTATATCTTCTAGATCCTCCCATCAGAGATGAGTACATCTAAAGTGATTAATCCACTCCATCATCCCACTCTCCCTAAGTCTTTGGATCTCTTCCTCTACATTAAACCAAGGGGGAGCAGGCATTTCCAGCTCTCTCACAGTGGGCCATCTTTTAATCCATATTTCAACTAACCAAGCAAATAAACTATTAGACTCTTTTTTAACTCCCTGAGCTACAACATTAAATGCAGAGTGTCTGCTTAGTGGGCCTAAATCAATAAATTCAACTTGATCCAATTCTATGTTCCTTCCATCATTATCCCACACCATTCCCATGCCTGTTCTCCAGATTTCTGCTTACATAAATTAAAAAGCACTTATTTTTGAGTGTAGTGCACCTCCTCATGGGTCACACTCTCAACCTCACCTCTAGGGGCCCACCAGGACTTTAGTTATAGGTCTAGAAGCAAACAGAGGTGTTGAGAGTGGCTTGTGAGGAAAATCAACATTATCTTGCCTGGCAACTGCTTTGGGGAGGCCATCACTGTTGCCTTAGGCAGCACAGGGTTAATCTCCTCAGAGAAAGGCAGAAAGGTTGATGGCAGCACTGGGATGGGAATGTTGCCACTACTTGGGGATGGGGAAGCTGTTTTGTCTGGCAAAAGAAGGTTCATCAGAGTTTACAAGCTCAGTGTCGCCAGCCTTATCAGGGTCCTTCCATATGTCCCCATTCCAAGTTGCGGGGTTTCCAATCAGTGTCCTCACTTTAACAGTAGACACGTGGTGAGGCTGTGCATGCAACTTTCGTTGCAGGTCAGCCACTCGCATAATAAGAGCTTGTGTCTGTTTTTCCACAATTTCAACTCTTTCTCTACAGGAGATAAGACTCTCACTCAGGGCAATCTTAGCAGATTTGAGGCTTAGCATTTACTCTTGAATCCAGGAGATAGAATCTCTGAGTTCATCATTTTTTTTCATCACTTTGTCCAGTGAATTTAGGAGCAACCAGCCAGCTTCATTAAGTTCCATGGTTCTCCACATATGGTCAAAGGTATTATATATAAAGTCACTCAACTCCTTGCCTCTCATGAGTGATCAACCAGGAGTGGCAAATGCATATATTAATTCTCTAAACAGTTCACGAGAGGACTATCAGTATTTTCCATACTATTAGAAGTAGAGTCCTTAGCATTTTGGGGTCTAATTATATTAAGTAACCAACTCCAGAAACCCCAAAACCAATGAAAGAACTCCATCCTTAATATTCTTTTCCTTTAGAACCACTCCAGGTACAAAAATTTGTTAGGGTTTTCTAGAGGGACTGAACTAATAGCATGGATATATACATAATATATACATAATAGGAAGTTTATTAAGTGTTAACTCACAGGATCACAAGGTTCCACAATAGGATGTCTGCAAGCTGAGAAGCATGGAGAGCTAGTCCGAGTCCGAAAACTGAAGAACTTGGAGTCCAGTGTTCCAGGGCAGGAAACATCCAGCACAGGAGAAAGATGTAGGCTGGGAGTTTTTTTTTTTTGCGTCCTTCAATCCGTTCAGGTTGACATTCAGTATTAATCATCACAGTATTAACCATCTTTCAACTTTTGTTTTATAAGTGTTAAGGAAATTTTCTGTTTGCTAAAACATATTAAATTCACAAGTTGATATTTTTCTTTTAACATATATAGTTTTCTATCTACTAAACATGTGTAATTTTCTTCTTTAATCTGTTATTTTGAAGTATATTTATACATTTGCTTATGTTGCACCAGTCTTTCATTCCTGGTATATAGCCTAATAATTGAATGTGATTTTTAAAATATATTGTTGTATTTTCTTAACTAATATCTTATTCATATACTTGAATTTATATCTCTAAGTGATTTTCTTGTGTTGCCTTATTGAGTTTTGAAAGTGATGTTACAGATTACCCTATGAAATGATCTGGGTAACAAGTTTTATAAGATAACCTGCATAAGATAAGCTTTTAAACATTTTTGGTAAAACTTTTGTAGAACATTTGGAGGTTAGGGTTTTTCAGTTCTTTCATATCTTAAAACCGTTGGCTCTTTTCATCAAATCAAGTTGAGAGACTTCCCTTTTTTTTTGATGTATTGAAATAATATTTTCATTCTGTTGGAATAATCTCAAAAATTCCCGTTGACACTTTAAATAATTTATTGTGAGGCCTATTTATTTCTTGTTCATCATATCCAGTGTCTCCTTAGCAACCGAATTATGTAAATTGAAAGAAGTGCAAACACTGTTATTGACATATTCCATTACTTGGGGGAACTTGTTCAGTATGTTAAAGAGATAAATTACAAAACTTCATTCTTATAGATATCGAGGTTCTTAAAATAAATACTACCTGTGCACAGGACATTCTGAGCTGGAGTGGGTAATTATGGTGATTGTCATGACTATCATTTGAAACCAAATTCAGTTGAATCCAATTCTTTTATGTTAATGTTATTAAATATTCTTCGAGTATGGAAACCAGGAGTATCATTATGTGTATATTGAGAAGAAAAGAATTAAAATTTGATGACAATGTTCTATTTTTATTAGCAGACAACAATTTAAAACGTTGTTCATCAAGAGAATTAATGTAATCCTGAAAAAGAAAATAAAGGAAATTCCATTATGAAAGATAGCCATTATGTGTTTCAACAAATCAAATTTGAAAAGCAATTCTCAAAGTTGTCAAATTTATGCTGGTACGTATTCAAATTACCAGCTTGTGATACGAATGTTGAATTTTGTTTTTAATTAAAGAATGTTCAATGAACAAAAGAATGGAATAAGATCAATGTGGTCACTGTAAAATGTAAATGGAACATAGAGTGTATCTGAAAGGCATTTCATAAACAAATTCTGCAAAACAAAGAGCTGTTAAGAGTCAACACAAAACATAATAAAATATATAAATAGCCTATATGGGGTATATAAAAAAAAAGATATGTCATTTGTATACTTATATTGTGGTAAGGAAAGGTGACTTTGAGTACCATATGATGAACTTACACTATGTTCGTCTAACACGAATGGCTTGTAGTTCAGTTCTAGGAATAAGGGGATTCAAACAAAATTAGGAGAACTATATCACTAAAGATATTATGAGACTAGAAGGGTAAGAAAAATCTCTTCTTTTGTTGCAGTGTAATAGAGTACAGTATGAGAATGGGGTCCCATGCCTCTTGCTAAATGGAATGCCTATTGAGGTGTATTGGGGTATCATGAGTTACTGTGAAAGACTTTGAAATGACAAAACGTACTCTTTTGAATATTAAATTTCCTCTGAATTATCTCTGTCTTCCATAAGTTTGAGTTATTTTACATCTCTGTAAATTGTATAAAACCAATAATAATGCAAATGCTTCTTG
Organism: Colobus angolensis palliatus; assembly: GCF_000951035.1. Classification (NCBI taxonomy): domain Eukaryota; kingdom Metazoa; phylum Chordata; class Mammalia; order Primates; family Cercopithecidae; genus Colobus; species Colobus angolensis. The sequence goes on from NW_012116566.1 coordinate 2,037,536, forward strand.
TCCATAGATACATACATTCATTGTGTCCAGTAGAATGTAATTGGTTAGTACCTTATGAATGGAGCCATTCTGCATGTATTTGGAAATTCTTTTCAGCATTTCTTGGCTCCCTATATTGCTTGGGTATTTTGGATTTTCCTTTGAATTAGTTGAAGCATTTATTGGGTTCCTCATCAATCAGTGAGTTAAATAAACCTTTGACAATGTTCTTTTTATATTGGTATGAGAGTAATGTTTCACTGAGAATCACTTTTTATTACTTTTGGAGGTCATTCACTGAGATGTGTGAAGGATTCCCCTGAGAAGGCCAAGTTTCACTTTATTGCCCAAGAAGGGCGCCTCATAGGCAGTACAATCCCAGCATGTCTTGGCTTGCAGAGGAAACCAAGACTGGCAATAGTACTTTAATTTTGCTCAATCTCTGTTTCTCTAGATTTCCTCCATCTCTGCTAACTTTGGATTTTGTTTTCATTATTGGTTGATTTATAGACAAAAAAGATATTTATAATTGGCAGTAATGATTGCAAGTGTGGTTTTATAGTCTGAACATTTGGTGCTCTCTATAAATGGATTAATAGATTATGGAGATCTATTTTGTGTTGGATGAGAGATGACAGAAAATCTGGATTATTAGTCATTTGTCATTATATCTGGAGCTAGATTTAATTACATTTTTATTGGTTCCTGAGAATTACAGCTCATTGAGATTTAGTGGCAACCAAGTTATTCTGCTTATTTTATAACTGTTTTAGACTTGAAAGCAAGTATCAACATTCATTTCTGGGGAAACTACTTCCACTCGTTAGTTTCTATCCATCCATAGGTGGTGTTGTCTTCCACCCTTACGCTAAACCCAAGGGTGGGTCGGTGACTCAGGCCCAGGCAAAAAGAAGTATCCTATCCCCAGTGACTGGTTCAGGGATGGGCTTGTTACCTAACTAGGGCCAAGAAGGAAAATGAGGCTTTTTTGGGAATTCTTGTGAGAGAGGCGCCATGTTTTCAGTTGCACATGAACCTGGAAGGGTTTCACTTTAGACTTGCTACAAGACCAATTTCTACCACATGAGACCTGATAATGAAGAAGCAGTAGGATAGAGCCGTGAAATAGAAGGAAACAGAATCCTGAGGGTATCAGCTGAGCCCATGCAATAACCCAGTGCTTGATGCAGACCTATTCCCACACTTGTCAATTCTGCAAGTCATTACTTTCCCTTTTGATACTTAAAACAGTTTCTTGTATTTTCTATCATTTTTTCAGATGATTCTTTACAATAAAAGAGTGTAAAGGGATGTCAGCAGGCTGGACTTCTGTCCAATTTCATTAATACTAAGCTAAGAGGTGAGAAGTTCATCCTGCCTCCCAGGCTTCGTCAAGAAGGGATCAGGGTGTGGGGCTGGTGCCAGCTATTTTCCCACTAAGAGATCCAGGGTCAAAGGCTGTACCCCAACTGAGGGTTTGAAGGTCTTGCCATCCCTAATCTTCCAGTTTCTACTTTTGTGATATGTGAAGCTGCTTATCTCTTGCCCTTCCTGGAAGCTTGGTGAAAGTATTTCTGGCTGTATTGTATCTCTGTAACCCTCCTCTCCCCCAGCTATATGAAGATCGAGATAGTGAGGAGACAGGGTAAGAACTGCCTGAGCCAGGTTTTAGTTAGGGCTGGACCTTTACTTGATTATTTTCACTTTGGAAAGTTTCTGAATGACTTTATACTTACTTGTTCCCCACTCTTTGCCCTTGTCCACCTTGTCCAATGACAGTTATACAAGATAACTATATTTCAAAGTTAAGATATTCTAGCAGATTGAAAAGATCTTGGATGGTGGTGGATGTGCAAAGCTCCTCACAATCCCCCTGCACGCATTTGGCCTCTCTTTAAAAGGTGATATGATTTGGATCTGTGTTCCCACCAAATCTCATGTTGAATGGTCATCCCCAGTGTTGGAGGTGGGGCTTAGTAGGAGGTGACTGGATCATGGGGGTAGATTTCTCATTAATGACTGATATTAGTTAATATCAGCATTCTTGGTACTGTCCTTGCGACAGTGAGTTCTCATGAGGTCTGGTGTTTGAAAATGTGTGGCACCATCCCCCTCACTGTCTTGATCCTGCCTTCCCCATGTAAACTGCTTGCTTTGGCTTTGCCTTCTGCTGTGAGTAAAAGCTCCCTGAGGCCTCCACAGAAGCAGATGCCACCAGGCTTCCTATGGAGCCTGCAGAACTGTCAACCAATGAAACCTCTTTTCTCATAAATTACTCAGTCTCTGGTATTTCTTTATAGCAATGTGAGGATGGACTAATAAAGAAGGCTAAAAAGGCACTATATTAAATCTGAGACTGACAATGTCCTCCTTAAACCCCAAGCTCCCAGGATACCACAAACCTCAATCCAAACCATGGCACAGACAGAAGAGTTCATTCTCCTATATGAAGAAACAAATGTCTTCTCAATGAAGAAGGTGGACACTTGACCCACCCCTTCACTGACCTTAGCAGAAACCTCCACCAATCCTGGGCCTCACACACATTTCTCTTTCCTTTCCTGATAATCTTCAACTCATTTGTTTTATTGTATGTTTTTGCCTAGTACAATTTCTATGCATTCCATAGATTGCCCAATGTGTGTTCTACTAATGAGTATGTTATTGCTGTAGTCCCAGCTACTATGAGAAAGGAGACATCACCGATTGGAAAAAGCAGAGACCTTCTTCAGAAGATGTGCTCCCAGAAGTGCTAATACAATTTCTCGCTGTATAGAGACAGTTGTCTGAGTTAGACTTTCTTCTCTGGAAGGGTTGCAAGAGACTTCTCTGGTAATGAAACACAAATCTCTTAAGACGGTGACAGTGCCCTCAGCTTCCTGGGACCCTGGTTTATCCTGCTGGGTGCTGACTAGAGACACAGGCTCCCTGGGGGACATGGAAGGAAGATGTCTGGGCTATAGTTATCAGTCCTGGGATTTCAGAAGTTGCCTGGGTGTCTGTCTCTGTGTCCAATCTTCCTGTCTCTGTTTATAAAATTCAGGCCAGGAGAGGCAGCAGGAAGGCTATAAGAATGTTCATCTAAGGGATCTGCCAGCATTTGGACTCTGCTGACCTGAAGTTCAAGCATGAAATCGATGGATAATCTCCACCTTTTTTCCCTCTCCGATCAGCCCAATGGGTTTTTTGTTCTCTCAACTTGCAGCATCTTTACTGGCCATGAAGACATTTCTGTTTCCGCCTTCCCAGAAGCTGACCCTGACATGATGTATAGAAGGAGCTCTTCTAGGCCTTTGCCTTTTCTATGGGTAAAAGCCGGGGAAACATATGCCAAATCTTAGTGCTAAATTGACTTTTGGGAGGAGATGTACCCTAAGCCCTAATTCCCTTCTGTGAGGCTCCTTGCTGAAGGTTTCATTTTGTTTTTTGAGAGAGTTCTGGCAATGACATCCTCCGAGACTGGGAGCATAGGAACTGAAGGGAGGAGAAATTATAGATAGCTCTTGGAGAGCACAGGGATGAACAGGCCAAAACCAAACTCAATTCTCCATCTTTTCTCTTCTTCCTGTCCTGCATTGATTCTGAAAGACAAGAAAGAAAGAAGGGCTCACATTCCCCTGTCTCCTCTCTTTGGGGAAGGCACAGCCATTCAGTATTCGTGACTTCCTATATTAGGTTAATGGCTCTCTGTGTTTCTTATTCATTGATAAGGACCAAACAGTATTTTCTTGTATTTCTTCATTGGTAAACTTAAAGAATTTCTTTTTCTACATGATCCTTAATTGATGTTGCAGTGAGTATTCATTTGCTTAAGAAGAACACAGCATCGCAGTCTTATAGAGCATAGTTAGGACACTTGCTTCTGATCTACATCTCTTAGAACACAAAGGCTTGTCCTCACCTGGGATGGGAAGTGGGTAGATGATAAAGAATTGGAACACTTTGTTCCATGCAGGCATCCTGAACTCTCTTAACAAATCCAGGGTCCCTGAACCTCTGTGTTTGAAATTACACTGTGGAGCCACTTACCACATGCACGAATATTTTTCTTTTCCCCTGGAACGATGATACAGTAATCTGTCCTGCAAACTCGTGTTTCTGTCTTTGCCAGTGTCACAGATGCAGGGAAGTGGGAAGGAGATCAGAAGAAACAAGAGTCCAGCTGCTCTATGGTTTGGGCCAAGTAATCCCTCACCTGCTCGTTTTCTCTAAAACTTTCCAGACTATTTGTAAAGATAGATTCCTCTTTAGAAGGTGGAAAATACAAGAGAAATAAAAACTGAAAATCCAAAAGGAGAGATGGCTTCTCAACCATCTGAAGAGCCCAGTGGCTACAGGCAATTGGGCCCTGAGAAAAAGACCCCTGGACTTAAATTTCGAATGCACACTAGAGAGTTATGGCACAGTCACACAGGGTTCCTGAGGTTTGGGGGCATAAAAAAGATGGGTACTTAGTCCCCACCCTCCAACGACCCTAGCAGAAATCTCCACCCATCCTGGGCTTAACAAACCTCTCTCTTTGCTTTCCTAAGAATCTCCAGCTAATTTGTTGTATTGGATGTTTTCACCTAGCACAATTTCTATTTATTCCATATATGAAACATTGTGTGTTGCACTGATCAATATGTTGTTGCTGTTGGAAATTGGGGCTCTGTGTTCAGCAAGGCTCAGAATTGTTTCTCCCCCAGGAGTTTGAGACCAGTCTAAGCAATATAGCAAGATTCCATCTCTGAAAAACTGAAAAATTAACTGGGCATAGTGCTACACTTCCGTAATACTAGCTACTCCAGAGACTGAAATGGGAAGATCACTGGAGTCCTGGAGGTCGAGGCTGCAGTGAGCCATGATCATCCCACTGCACTTCAGCCTACGCAACAGAGACTCCATATCTCAAAAAAAAAAAAAAAAAGAAAAAAAGTTAAAGAATTGTCCTTCTAGAGCTTTGTTTGCCCAGCACCTCCTGTTTGTCAATGGCTGTGGGCTGCTTCAGAGCTAACTCCCTTACACTTCCAGTCTGTCCTGCCTGGAAGTTGAGCAGGCTCCTGCCACCAGAAAGCCCACTGTGAGAATGGTCACAAACTTGTAATAGTTTCTAGAGCTGCTCTTTATATTTCAAAGCTGCAATTTATCATCACCCATCTGCCAATGGGCGGACAAGGCCCAGGGACCCATCTGCTGTGGAAGGCCATTTAAAGGAAATCCATCTTCTCCATAAGACAGTGACTCAAATATTTCTGACTTTCTCGTCCCCTTAGCTAGACTGACCAGGAACCTCACTGATCAGTGTCCTCACATCCATTATGCAATTATTCATTCTGCTGTAACTCATTTCGTCAGTTTAGCTTTCTTGGAAGGTTGTTGTGCAGGAAGACACTATTTTGAGTAAGCATGGGGTTCGGGATAAACTGAATCCAAGAAAATTGCTTCCCAAGGAACAAAAGGCCTCTTTTTTATGACCTTTCTTAAAACGTTGTCTTCCAAATTACCACTTCTATTAATATTTTCTCACCCTTAGAATTATGGCCCAAATGGCTATAATTAATAAGTAAACATTTCTGCTTTAATTCAAGCACTGCTTTTACAGCAGAGAAAAATTATAATTCATCAGCCTTTAAATTCTTTTCAATAATGTATACATTACAGCAACATGAGTAACTGTGCACTATCATATGTAAGCCACAGATTAAGTCCTATCCATTAGCAAAATATTGTTTTCAGGGACCTGTCTTCACTTTAATGGCTTCCTCTTAACACTGAAGTCCCCAATGGACTTATCTGTCCCACCAATTTTTAAGGTCTGAAGTTAAGACCTTGAAGTTAATAGACCTCCATTAGTCTTAAAAGGCTTAAGAAGAATTAAGGCAGAAAATTTGTCTGAAGTTACTTAGTAATCTATAGTGTAAGTAGGGTTGTGAACAACACGTTTCTGCTGTTTTCCCTTAGAATTTTCATAGGGGCAAGAGTTCCAGCTGACCGCTCCATACTTCGTGGTGACTTACCAGTGGCCACAGGCATGGGTGTGTAAGCTGGGGAACCTAATAAGAGTGCGAGGTAATCATACAACATTCTTTCTCATGCATGCTCACACTGCCGTGTTCTAGGAACCTGGGGGATTTTTATATCCCAGAAAACCCTGTTAAGATTTCTTAAGCTGACTTCTTTCCTCCAGAGGCATGCTCCACAGTTCCCAATATTTCAGCCAGACACACACTTGTCAAAAGTGAATTCCTCAGATATCATCGCTACTGTTCCTTAGGAGGAAATACTGGGTAAACTCTCCTGAATATTGAGCTGCTATTCTCCCTCGGGTAAGTTGCAGAATACATTGCTCTTTTCTCTGCAGCTCCACGGGTTCTGCAGAACAAAACATTCGAGGCACAGTTTCTTCAGCTGCACAGTCTCATATTTAAGCCTGAGGCTCTAGCGTTTTTGACTGTGACGATCCAGCTGCTGTTCAGTCTGCTCTCACTAATAACTCCATTATAATATTTATAATACTGTATATTGAACGAAGAGCCCTGCTTGTCCCCACAGACACTATCAAATTACCTTCCATCTTTAGTTCATGCTCATGCCTCAGTTCTCTTCTGAGAGAGGGCAGACCTGTTAACAAGGAGGATCACCACTCAAATCCTTTGCCAACATTACACACACTGTAGCTAAAGAAGAGTGCCCCATCTGCCTTGTCTTGGCTTAAAGCCACTAGTGCTATTGATTCCAAGGGCTGCGAGCCTTACAGCTGGAGTCTTACTCCCCACATCAGCCTGAGTGGGTCTTAGTAATGTTCAAGAACTAGAGCACTTGCAGGAATTTTGGGGGGGTTAAGGAGGTACTGGATTTATTCTTGTTAATGAGGAGGGTGAATTTTTGTGGCAGTGTTTGCAAGCCACTGAACTTTGAGGATAATTGAACCTCTTTCACCTAGTGAAAATAAGACAGATAATATTGTGTTTTAGAGACACTGGGTGACATTGAGGGAGATATGACAGGAACGAAATGTGTTTGAGATGGTTCAACATGAGAAATGGGTCTTTGAGATTGATTCTTGCCAAGATAACTGATCTAAGCCTTTTAACAATTGAAATGGACAGACGCCATGCTAAAGGCACAATGGCTCATGTAAGGTCGTTTAGAGTGAAAATGAAAACAAGCAGGCAGAGATTCCTGAGACCCCAGAAAACTGATGCCTTTTTTCTTAACCATCTTAGTCTGTAGTGTTTTCCAGGAAGGGCAGTGACCAACTGGTCCAGGACTGGAAAGATATCATAGGTATGTTTGTACAGGAAAGCAAATAGCAAATCTAAAAGGCCAACCAAGGAAAAATGGCTCTGCCAGATCACAGAGACCCATACGTATAGGTATGTACTAAACAGCATTAATAATAAAATTTAAAAATATCTTCTGCTATGAGTCAACGTCATATTGATGTAACATTTCAGTCAGATCCCAGGGCAAAAGCTTTTCTTTTAAAGTGTTTGTGTGCGTGCGTGTTTTCCATAATCCTACAAAGGAAACAGGAACTAGATATCAGAAAGGAAGTTTGTAAGTTTTTTGAGTAAAACCACAGAAAAGTCTGGTCACAAGGAACTGTCGTTTTCTCCCAATTAAGCCAGGAAAATAAACATAGTGCTGTGCCTTTTCAGATCTTAAACTGAGTTTCATTTGGTTAATGAGAGAAAACTGATAAAGCAAATGATGAAAATTACTAGGGGGAAATCACTGGAACTGTGTAATCTGGTTGAAGGAAATTATATCCCATGGTGAAGGCCAACATGATGGAAAAGAGAGTCACAGAAAATTGAAGCTGCTCAAGAAATTTGGAAGATTATTGTAATTAGCTTCTTGCATTTATACTTTCTTTTTCACTGTGCAAGATAAAAATGCATGTGTAAGTAAATGGTCATTTATTGGTTAATATAATAAAATCTGAATGATGAGAAAAAGTTTAATTGGTAGTTTTATTTTTCAGAGTATGATAAAATAATGGTGTATCTTACAATTAATGTTGGTCTAAATTTTTTGAGAATATATATCATATTATGGGGGGAAGCTAATTACTAAAGAAAAATGAGAAAAGGAGGAAAAACATTGATATAACAAAAATTATTCATAGCAACAACGTGCTATAGTGCTTGCATTTCACTTTTTATAATTGGCCCTTTTTCCCATCTTGTTGACTAAATTTGTAGAGAAATTCTACCATCCAAATTTTCTATATTTTCAGTTACAGTTGATAATAAGTAGCAAATTAAAAAATTATTGAGGTGCATTTCATAAGAAGCAAACACAAAAACAAAATACCATAGTTGATAGCCTTAAAAACAAGAGTGCCAGCATTTGACATATAAATGGAAACATAGGAATAATGCAGATTCATTGGGGGAAAATGCATATCTGTATGCTTGTTTAGGAAAACAGGGAACTGTTCTATAGATTTTGGAAATATTTTCTTCAAAATGGTTATTTTTCATAACACTAAAAGAGAGGAATCTCAGGTGTCTTGAAACCTCCTTCAGAACCTCCTTCCCCAACTATGACAAATAAATTAGTTTTTATTATACCTTTTCTGTTTTACACAGATTCTCATTTTAGGTTGTTGGAAAAAATACACATTTAAAATAGAGTGTTATCAGTAGGGAACATTACTTAGTTGTGGTGGAAGCTTTAGTAAGATGTTAAATTTTATAGTTGGAAAGGAATGTGAGACAGGCATGCCAAGGATGGAATTAATGACAGTCAGGCAAATTCAATGCAAAGTGGTAATGTCTATGCCAATTATAGCACCATCATCTCTTTCCAGACAACTGAATGTTTGCATGAGGGAACAGAAGATGGCCCAGCCCAGATTCCTCACTAACAGCAAAATTAACCATCACAGCTTTAAAATACTTACACTCAAATAGTGTTTCTGCTCACTCTTCTAATAACTGAACTGTAGTTAAAGAGACTATTTCTATGTTATCTTGTGCTGCTCTCAGAAAATGCAATAAAGTAATGCTTTTAGCTTTTTCTTTTAAACAAGACAGAAATAGGTGTTTTGGCTTTGTTTTATGGCATTGTAAGTAGACCTTTCTTTATCCTTGGATTTTCATTATATAGATTTATTTAAAAGTGAAACAAAGCAAACTTGTTTTCTGTGTGTTCTTTCCAGAGTTAGGTTTAATAAAGCAAAAGCAAGTCGTTTATCAAAGACTTTTTTGAAGAACAGTGAGTGAAGGGTCATATCTCCTTTACATGACAGACACAATTACTGAGCAGTGATATAAGAATGCAGTTACAGGTGAGGATAGTTTTACATGAATGGGTCTACCATTGTTACTCACTATATTTATTTATGTATTCATTATGTGGTGAGATTTTCTGAATATATGCTCAAACTATGACAAACTCTTTGCAGAAACTTTGCAGTAGGGTGTGTTAGGAATTTGAATAAAACACTTGCCCTCTGGAAATTTTTGGTTAAGTTCAAGGCAGCATAACTGTCAAAAGTTAATTGCAATGAGATATTGTTACATTAGATCCTTTTCCCTTCATTTTTTCCTTTACTTTTCTATTCATTTATCTCATAATTTATTTTGCAAACAGTTAATGAACACATTGTGTTTCAGGAATTGAGGTAGGTACTGGGGATAGAAAGCTGAATAAATCACATTTCTTTATTTAGAGCAAAACTCTAGAGATAAACTATTCGAATGAATCTGATGGAGGTAAAAGGAGCTAGACTGCATTATTGTTTCCAAATATTGACTCATCTTTCCAATACAAGGATTATTCATCCTTGCCTATTGCCAAAGTGCACACAGTGCTTCCTATTGATGTTGAGTTGATCTATGGGTTTGCTTTGATCAATGATCTGTGACTAGATGTGTTGAGTCTCAAATCCAAGAGGCAACTGTAAAAGCTATTGCATGAATCTACCAGCTATTGCCACACAACAGGCAAGTTCAAATAAGGGTTTGTCCTTCAGCCTGATTCCCAGGATGAATGAGAAGGTACATGGAAAAGAGTTTAGTAACCAATCCTCAGCTGCTCGCATGAAAGAGAGTGAGAAATGAAGTTGCTGAAAGCCATTGAGAATTTTTGGTGGTAAGTTGTCATGGCAAGACTGACTAATACTGTGCTATTTAAACTTCCCTATAAAATTCTAAAAATTACTTATTGAAAAGGTGAATGAGCTGGATTTTAATTTTTTTTAACCCAGTCAAGTAAGAAGATGGTTCTTATTATTTAAAACAGCATGAGGTCATGTTTTTTGCAGCAATCTGGATGGAACTGGAGGCCATTATCTTAAGTGAAATAACTCAGAAGCAGAAAGTCAGATACTGCATGCTTTCACTTACAATTTGGAGCTAAATAATTTGTACATATGACATACAATGTGGAATAATAGACAATGGAGACTCAGAGGGTGGGAGGGGGGTTACTGATAAAAAATTACTAAATGGGTACAATGCACATGATTTGAGTGATGGTCAAAAGGCCAGATTTCACCAGTGTGACATATATCAATGTAACACAACTGCACTTGTACCCCTTAAATTTATACAAACATTAAAAAAGTCATGAGAAAATCCAAGGAAGTACATACACAGATGATATGTTTGAATAAATAGAGTTTGGTGAAGTCCAAATTACGGGAAATATACAATGAGAGATTACATTGAAGCGGGAAACACGAGTTATGGCTTGTACATCATTCTAAAAAGTTAGTATGCTTATTATTCTCAAGGCAAAAGGCAGTAGGGAACTAAGGAAGGTTTAAAGAAAGGATTTTGTAGTTTGAAAATTATCTATAGTGTCACTACTTAAAATCCTTTGAAGATGTAGACACCCACAGACATATGCACACACAGAGAAGGAAAGAGAGAGAGAGGAGAGAGAGAACGAGAAGAAAGAGAAATAATGAAAGTCCTATTTAAAAGTTGTAGCAGATAAAGGAAATGTTATTTGAAGCATCATTTTTGCAACATTTTATTTGTCAGAGCTACAGATCAAGGCCATTCTAGGGAAAAGGGGCAACATTATGGAGAACTAGAATAAAATTACATAGAAACATGATAGATAGATAGATAGACAGGCAGATAGATAAATGATAGAGTCATCAGGAAATTGGTGAGACTTCAAAGTAGGGTTCATTTGGGCCCTATGGGGAAATTCGTCCAACAGGAGCATAATCAATAGCTAGGTCGTTAAGAGACTTACATATGACCTATGGACGCTTTTAGACTTTATTAATTGATAATTTAGGTGACATTGGAATAATTAAAGCAGGAGAATGCCATGGTTTGACTGTATTTTAGACAAAGTTTTCCATAAAGAATGAATTGGAAGTAGACAAAGAAGAAACTTTTTACTAGGAAGCCAAGTTAAAGTGTTAGAGTAGTGGTCCGGGCGAGCTTGGACAAAGACCTGATCAAAGGCAGCGGCAGTAAAGTTAGGAACAAATAACTGCATCTGAGGAAGGCTGAGGAAGACGAATCGGCACAGTGTACTGATTGTTTAGTTAAGGGAGGTTAGAATTACAGTTGACTTCTGGATTTCACACTCCATGTCTGGGTGTGTGAACTTGTCCATTTTGTGCCACTAAAACAGAATACCTGAGAGTAGGTAATTTATAAGGTACATACATTTAACTTTTACAGTTGTGGAGGCTGCAAAGTAGAAGATCAAGGCTCTGGCATGTTTGATGCCTCGTGAGGGCTGCTCCCTGCTTCCAGGATAGCACTTTGTTGCTGCATCCTCTGGAGAGGAGGAACGCTGTGTCCTTGCATGGCAGAAGGTAGAAAGAATAAGCTAGCAAACTCTGAATGAAGCCTCTTCTGTAAGGATATTATTCTCATTTGACAGAGAGGAGCCTGTTGAGAGCAGTGCAAGGTCAGACATAACCAGTATACTTGTTTCATTTCTCAAGGTGAGACTTTTATTGATGTTATTTCAATCATAAACACCATGAACTTCATAAAGTTCCCCAGCAGGTAATTCTCCTTTGTACTATCTGTTCACTCAGTTGTCAGCCACGGACACACAGGCTCAAGCCACTCCACAACTTAGTCAATATGGCAAATCATACATAGTAGTTTACTTAATCAATATACAAATGTTATAGATTAAAATTGCATACCAAACATAGTAACACTTAACATCAAGAGAAAGGGAGATAGGAAAGGGGTTAAGGAAGCAGTTCAAGGGAAGATGTGTGGACAAAGAGAGTATCCTGGCCTGACCCAGACTGTTGGCAATGTCTTGCAAGGAAGAGTCCCCCAGGTGTTGGTCACTAGTGACAGCAATATGGGATCTGTCAGGATGGCCATCTTGAGCTGGTGAAGTCCAGATCATTTTATGGCCCGTGAGTCCTCTGATGAGGACTAATAATAAAGGGTGACAACCTGATCTGCTTAGGTATTATTGCTACTGACTAGGTGAACATCTGGCCCCTGTTGGTATGATGCCTCTTGAAATATAAAATTGAGTCTTTTTCTAAGATGGAGTCATATGTCAACAGTGTTCTATGCAGAGCCCTCATGGTCTATCCATCTCTTAAAGAGCCCACCTTTTAATACTGTCACATTGGCAACAACTGAATTTTTGTGAGGACACATTCAAACCACAGAAGTTATCCAGTGAGTCTGGGAAACAAGGATATCTTTAAATGCCCTTTTAGGAATAAGATCCAGTGACATAGAGTCAGGCTCACCCAGAATTCGGAACCCTACTGGGCATCATCTTGCTCATACAACATGGGCCAGCAGGGGCACTGTGAAAAATGACCTGCCTAAAATGAGAAGTCCCAGGTTCAGATATGTTCTCTGCCACTTATCAGTTTGGGGATCTTAGAGAGCATATGTAATCTTTTGAGTCTTCACTTTCTCAATCTGAAAGAAAACCTTACAAGTGATCTTGTAAGGTTGTGTAGGGATTCAGAGAGACAACGTATGTGAGAATATTGAAGGTCCCCATCCCCTACCCTGAATTAGAAGTGGTTATTTTGTACTTTTCCTATTTGAAATTTCATTTTTCCATGGAATATGTACATTGGGTATCAATAGGTAAGAGATGGGCCCGGAAATGTCTCTAAAAGAATATTGGAGAAAAAAATACTGTAACTTCTTGATTATGAATTGCTGTTGTAACAGACAAGATACTTTGAGTCAAAGATACCTGAGTGGTGTGCACTGTGGAAGAATCTGCTGAATTGGTAAATTTTAAAGTTATGCATGGAAACTAAAAATCCTTTCTCTCATCGCAGATACAAAAAATAGGGAATTATTCACATATGTAAATAATATCCACAAACAAAATTGTAATGGGGTCCGAGGATCCTGAAAATGAAGGTGGATGTGAACCAAGCATGCAGTTATTACCAAAAGATATATTCACTTACCTTTAGGGAGTAGTAAGTATAAAAAAAAAACTCAGTTATTTTTGTTTGTGATATACATATATGCACTTATATATTTATTGTCATGTTTTATCAATGATTTTTGAATTAACTATATAAAACATAGAGGCCCAGTAATTTAGAATATTTACTCCCCGTGCTTTACAAAAAGCTGCCTACATGTTGCTCTTTTTAGTTCTTTTATTTCTAGTAAATTATGGTAGCATCTTTCATGACCACAGACTATTTATCTTAGCAGAAAGCATTAGTAAAATGCATCTGCATACTGTGGATTCTCATCTGATAAGTGCTTCTCTGTGCACTGAATGTTTTTAACTTTCATAAATAGAACAATTTTCCCCCCTGGGTAAAATCTATTTCATAGATTAATATACACCCTTTCATCATTTAAATGGGCTGCAGTTAGAGATCTATGTTTATGATGCTGCTTTGGTGTACTGATAGGTGGATAATACATATTCGGTTCTTTCAAAAGCAACATAGTTATATTATTCACACCATTGCCTTTAATGAGCTGGCTCCGAGCCATCATCATCAATCTTGACATTTATGCTCCCTTCATGTTGTACCAGAGCCTTGTGATGACATAATTTTTGCTTGTATAATACATGCCGATGTGAAGTATATCAGCCATGAAAAACCTAATTTATAACCCAAAGGGCCAGTTTGACCATTATCTGGAAAAAAATTAGAAGATCTCACAGTTTCAAAATCAATGCTATTTCAGGGCAGATAAAATATATGTTTAATATCTTACTACTTGGTGAAAATTGCAAGGTTGATTGAAATGCCTCAAAAATAGGGATGAGAGCTGTGCAATGGAGCAATAGAGGACTTGTAATTTATTTCTTTAATATAGCAGCAGTTTGTCAGGATGTCACAAAAATGTGGATTTGGCTTTATTATTGTTTGCACACTGCTCATCACAAATGAATAATTCATCCTAAGGCAGAGAAAACAGAAGAAATATTAACAGTTATTTAACTTGACCACTATTATATTTCAAAGAACTGCATTGTCACCGGGGTTTTTAGATAAAATACAGAACCCCCAGTTAATCTTAAATTTCAGATGAGTAATACATACTTTCTTTCCCTAGCATAAGTATGTCCCAAATATGCAACCCTAGTGATCAGTGTTATTGGTTTAATACTGCATGCTGTACCAGCAGAGTGAGAATATGGCTATGGTAGATGTGATGTTTTAAAATCTGCTTTGGTTTCCTTTGATTCTTTGGTAGAGTTCATATGAAAATGAATTCTTAAGCATTCTATATAAATCTCTGATCAGCTATCCAGAAACAACTGAAAGAACAAATAATATGCTGCACTTAAATTATTCTTTAAAGCAACATTTGTTCCTTTGATCTAAGAACATTGCTTATTTTTCAAAGATGTGGCCAAATTTAATAATTTATGGATTTCCCATAAACTTTCTGGAAAATAAGCATGCCTTCAAAGACACTGTAAGTTAAACAAAGTCATGATAATGTGCTATACACTAAATTTGTTGGGGAAATAGTTCAAATGAATTATGATCTTGGAATTATTTTCCATACCATCAGTTAAAGGAAGAATGTATGGTGTCAAAGCACCTGGTAAATTTGGTCAATTCAATTACTAGTTAGTAAAGAAGTTTAGAAACCTAATTATTGGCCAAGTCTTTAACAAAATGACTGATAAACTTTGTCAATAGTTTATTATTTTTGTCAACCTAATGTTTGATTTTATTCCAAGACTTAATGTTTCATAGCCTGGAATACTTTTGGTAAAATTTTTATATGAAAAAAAAAACTAAGAACCAACATATCACCTTAACTAGAGCCATAGAGGATATATGAGAATATGAGACCAATAAGAATCATGAGATTATTCCAGCTTGAACTCCAGTTTAAAATGGGTTTATACACATTAGCAGAACCAGCAGGAATTGAGCTAATCTATAGAACAGCATGATTGAAAAGACTTAAATTTCTACAGTCTTTCATGCTATGCTGTTTGGAAGCTATATTGTAATGATAATTTTGCCCAGTTTTAGTCATCATATGATATTTAATATTGCTGTTATGAATATGTAGACACTAATTTTGACTATGAAAGCACATTTATTCATGGCTTTTGTCACAAAGAATCACCAAGATTTAGATGTTTTCTTTTTCTGTTTTGTTTTATTTTTTGCCAAGTTCTAACCTAGTTTATCCTGATTGACATGCACGTAGAATGGCTACAGAGTATTAAGGGAACAATGTCAAGTATCTAGTAATGAACATATGTATGCCAGCGCTAGTTAATTGAAACAAAAACTAAACAAAAAAATGAAAGTCTAAATTATTCACAAGTTTAGAAGGTCTTTATATGAAGAAAGTAATTTCTGACCAGTTAGTCCTTACTTAATGTATTGGACCCCCAATTTCAATGTGAATAGTGATCTATTTTATTGCTCAAGTAGGCCCATGTAATACCTATATTATGAAATCTGTACTTAAAATATAGTTCATACATCTTAATCTCATTCTACTCCCCAAAATAGGTTACAACTTGATTCATACTGCTTATAACATGACATTTTAATATTACTATTTAATACTTAATTTTTAATAAATCATTGAACAAAGTCAAAGGCCTTGAGGACTGGTATGATTATACAAAAGGATAGAGAAAGTTATTAAAATGTATTGATGGCTATTTTCTTCTCACTATTTACATAAAATGGATCATTTTATCATCAGAATATAATACGTCATCTAATCATCAGAAAAACTCTGCCGGCAAAAATTAAATGGTCAATATCTTAGAGGTAGGGAGTGAAAGTGTGAAATCTGTATGTTTTTATGATGTATCAACTTCTAACCTTCAGTTACCTAGAACTGATCCTTTAGTATAGCCAACATAATCTGTGTTTGTCAACCTTGAATGTTGACACTCTGTATGTATCAGGCAGAAGAGTTAGGCTAGGCTTTTGTAACAATCAAGACCAGAAATGTCGTAGCTTAAAGCAGTAATATTTTATTTATTATTCATGCTACATATCAATCTGAGTTGGCTAGGAGAATGTTCTACCCTGTATCCTCACTCTAGGATCTAGCTGTATCTGAAATTTCCTTGATACCTAGGGGGAGAAAAGAACATAGTAAAAACTCACACGTGTACTTAAATTTCCGTAGAGAAAGTACTTGTCATAGGTGTGTCATTTGTCACTTTTAATCAACCCACAGAAGTTGCATGAGCATACCTCATGGTTTGGAGAGTACAAGCTTTCCATGTACTTAAAAGGAGAAAGAGACAGAATATTTGCATGAACAGCACTGATGACACTTATGGAATATTACCTCAATTTCCCAGGTTTCTTTAGAGGAAGGTTTTGGCTTGGTTTGGAAATGGCTGTAAGTACAGCACTGCAAGCTCAGAGCAGAAAGCTGGAATTTAATTAGAATAGCATTTTTTGCTTATTTCTACTGTAAGAGGATTTTTAAAAGTTCTACTCACGTTAACTCCATATAATTGAAATTTTAAAACTTTTTATTGACTTAAACCGTAAATTACATTCCTCTCTTCCCCTCTCCTTGTGTCCATCTCTTTCCCTTTTTTTTCTGTTCCCTAATAAACTTAATGTTTTTTATCTTTAGTTCCTTTTGATTAAATATGCTATACAGAAAGTGAGGACAGAGATACTTAATAGGCTTGTTCAACTCTCAATCCCACTTTGAAGCACACCTCTCAATTTCTCAAGGAATCCCCCACTCTGGTAATTGAATAAAGACCCAGAATTTGACATTAAATTACTGACAGTGGCTTTAAACTGAAAAGCTGTAGTGCAATTAAAGTGATTTTGTCCCAGTTCAGACTAGATGTTCAGGCATTGTTTATAGGAACCAAACACAATGGATACTTGATTGATTTCTTGCTATAGTTGACTTATTTCCTGAACCAGTCATTTTCCTTACTAAAAATCTTATTTTCTGTTGAGCCATCACTACCATGTCTAACACTGAATAATTATGTAATATATTCTAAATAGACCCTGGATTATGGAAACTAGCTCTTACATTCTGATGGTTAATAAATGAAATATTTTTATTTGGGTACTTTTAGAATATTTTACAATAAAATACATTTATTTTTGCTAAAATAAATATTTATAGACATCACTCACCATCATCATATTGTCAATGAGTATGTGGGAACACATTTGCCAAATACAAGGCTTCTTTATTAGAATGCATATCCTTTTAGCATCATACCAAATAAACATATTTAACAGTCATTTATTTATCTATTATACACATTTGTATATTTCCAGACCTTATTCTAGTTCATGACATTTTAACAAATGGTACCTGGTATCACCTTATTCATACCTGATGTCACCTTCCTGGAGTGCTGGACATGGGAGTTCTCACAACAGTGGTAGCTATGCTGGGGTAGAAGGAAAGACTTCAAGCCAAACATGCTGTCCACAGTAAATGTGCTCAGGTATGATGTGGTCAGAGAACTGCTGGACTGAATGAGGACCGTGATTTTACTGGTAGGTGTAAGGGAGGGGCATGGGAAAAGGATGGACAGGGTGCTGAATGCAATCTTCATTTGTTTTAAAATTCTATTCTAGGCAGGACTTATATTTTAGTACAGGTGATGAAAACAGGTATTTTATTTGCTAGCTTTTGAATGTTTGTTTCCAGTGATGGTGATGGTGCCAGTGGTGGTTCCAGTGAACCACAGAGGACTTTGTGTTGACTGTGCATTGGGAACAGTTCTTACAGTCCGGGGCACGTAAGTGACAAGTGTCTGCAACTCAGGGCCATCGCCATAAAGTGGGAGGTCAGTCTCTTGCCCTTTGTCTGGCAGTTTACAAATTCGTCCTCAAAATAAATCATTGTTGAATGCCTTTCACCCCTGGTGTCTGCAAGAATTCCCAGTTTTACCAGAAAATAGTCACATTGACTTGTTACTCAGATGGTTGGAAGCATTCTTGTGTCTAGACTGGTTGTCTGTCTAATGAAATCTCATTACATTTATTTTGATCTTTCTCAACCTTATATATATAGTTTTTGAATTCTTTAGTGACAACTTTATCATATGTTGGCCTCAGCTAAACCCCCACAGGCAGTGTGGTTCTGTTTTCTTGATAGATGGAAAGATTTCATCTTTTTTATTCAAGTCCAAACAGAAAGCTTGAATAGATTTGTTCATAGATAAGTGTGTATGTAATGTCTACTGTCTACCAGTGAGGCTTTGTGCACAGTACTAGGGACACACAAATAAATCACGATACCCATAGCTTACTGTTGATGACAGCGAGGCCCACATTTGGAATACCAAGGAATAGGAAGGTGATCAAGAAAGGCTTCAGAAATGTTTCCCTGATTAGGGTATTATTTATGTAAATGGTCAAATTACTTTGTTGGCAAAACCCTTTGACCTATTTGATCTTTCTTGTTCTGAAAAGATACCTCAGTATCAAAGAAACTTTGTATGCTTTGGTACAAAAGTAATTGTGGTTTTTGCCGTTAAAGAAATTAATTTTGTACCAACCTTATATCGTAACTTCAAATTTGTAAATCGATGATGGGTAAGTTAGATTAATTATGGGTTTACTTATCAGTTATGCTAAAGTATACTATACTTTAATAAAATGGTTAAGACATTTTAATCGTGAAATCCTGGAATTAATATACTAGGAATGACTTAGCTTTACAATTGGTCAGACATCACTATCTTGCAATCTTTTGAAACATTTACCGTGCCCCCTATAATAGTGCATCCACCATGATTCCTGTTTTACTGTTGTCAGAATTATACCATTTGAATTAACCAAGGTGTGTACAGTATTTATTGGTTAATACTTACATCATTTAAATTTTAAATTCACAACTCTACTGTTGAAGGTGAATAATCAAGTGAAGAATGAAAAGAAAATCCTCTCTTGTTAAGCCATATAGACCTAAATTCATGATAACTTATATATATGAGTGTACAATTAAGCCTTTTTTACTTTTGCTAAAAAATACACTTTAAAATTTACTAGGAACACATTTTAGTAAAAGAGAATGAGAATAAAATAATTAAAATAATTTCATGCATATTTAAGGGGACCATCAAATCTTATATTTTTTACATGGGTTTCTGTGGTGATTTCATAATAAGAAGAATGCTGACTGCTAGGAATTATTATTATTATTATTATTATGCTTTAAGTTCTAGGGTACATGTGCATAATGTGCAGGTTTGTTACATATGTATAGTTGTGCCATGTTGGTGTGCTGCACCCATTAATCGTCAGCACCCATCAACTCGTCATTCACATCAAGTATAACTCCCGATGCAATCCCTCCCCCTCCCCCTCCCCATGATAGACCCCGGTGTGTGATGTTCCCCTTCCCGAGTCCAAGTGATCTCATTGTTCAGTTCCCACCTATGAGTGAGAACATGCGGTGTTTGGTTTTCTGTTCTTGTGATAGTTTGCTAAGAATGATGGTTTCCAGCTGTATCCATGTCCCTACAAAGGACGCAAACTCATCCTTTTTTATGGCTGCATAGTATTTCATGGTGTATATGTGCCACATTTTCTTAATCCAGTCTGTCACTAATGGACATTTGGGTTGATTCCAAGTCTCTGCTATTGTGAATAGTGCCACAATAAACATACGTGTGCATGTGTCTTTATAGCAGCATGATTTATAATCCTTTGGGTATATACCCAGTAGTGGGATGGCTGGGTCATATGGTACTTCTAGTTCTAGATCCTTGAGGAAGCGCCATACTGTTTTCCATAATGGTTGAACTAGTTTACAATCCCACCAACAGTGTAAAAGTGTTCCTATTTCTCCACATCCTCTCCACCACCTGTTGTTTCCTGACTTTTTAATGATTGCCATTCTAACTGGTGTGGCATAAAATGAGTTAGGGAGGATTCCCTCTTTTTCTATTGGTTGGAATAGTTTCAGAAGGAATGGTACCAGCTCCTCCTTGTACCTCTGGTAGAATTCACCTGTGAATCCATCTGGTCCTGGACTTTTTTTGCAACCAAAAAAAGGCTATTAATTATTGCCTCAATTTCAGAGCCTGCTATTGGTCTATTCAGGGATTCAACTTCTTCCTGGTTTAGTCTTGGGAGAGTGTAAGTGTCCAGGAAATTATCCATAGTTTATTTGCGTAGAGGTGTTTATAGTATTCTCTGATGGTAGTTTGTATTTCTGTGGGGTCGGTGGTGATATCCCCTTTATGTTAGGAATTTTTTAAATGTGAAATTGATTTTGAACATTCCTGCTAATATTTGGCAATGTCAAAAAAAAGCCTCAAAGTAGCTAAAGAACAATGAGTACTTGATTGCTTCATGAAGTTTATGCTTTTTTATAGATTAAAAATCTGTCAATTGTGTGTGTGTGCGTGTGCAGGCATGTGTGCGTGTGTGTGTGTGTGTGTATGTGAGACTGGCTTGAGGATAAAGCTGTAAGGTGTGAAGCATAAACAATAAGAGAATTCCCCTTTCCCCTCTTGGATCTGTCAGTTCTCATCTCTTATAGGATGACAAAGATGTTTTTGTCTCAAAGCAATTGGTTTAATACAGTCTTACTGAGTCCAAGTTGCTGACAAAAAGAGGATTTTGTGTTTCTTTTTCATTCTTTCATGAGGTGAAGTGTGAAGTCACTTTATGAGGTGAAGTGAGATTCCAAAGGTGCATTTTATTTATTTGAGTGTTATAAATGATTTGGGACTTTTCTACTCTTCTTTTCTCTGACTATTCTAGAAAGACCTGTTGGAGGAGAAAGAAAGAGAAACTGGATTCACAAGTATTAAGGATTTTATTGAAATGCCCGTGTTCTCAATGTCTGTTTGAACAGTTGCTTAGGTTTAAAAAACAGCATGATGAATATAAATTTTTTAAGCCCTTTGGTAGCTTAAGATAGAATAAGAAAGCATTAAGAGAATTTTCAGCTACTTCTGATGATGAGGGTTCATCTAGAGCCCACCATAGGTCTTCATTACAAAGCATCTGAGTTTCCCGATTGTTTCCTCTGCCTCAGTTCTCCTTACCCAACCAGATTATAGACATGTCTTATCACTCTATATACTTTTCCATGATACTCAGCATGTAGTAGACACTTGTAGTAAATATCCCATAATTATTGTTTTACAAGAGTATAACAGAGGTTTTAAAATACTGAACAGTAGTGTATAATGTGAAGACTGAGGGCTATTGCCATAGAGCTCTGCCTCTCAGACTTTCTGTGGTTCAGAAAATGTGTGTGTGTGTGTGTGTGTGTGCGTGCTTTCCTAATCTGCCACAGACCAGAAATAAAATAACAAAGACATATGTGGGAATGCAAACTGATATAGTCATTATGGAATATAGAATAGAGGATCTTCAGAAAATTAAACAATAAAACTACGATATGACTAGCAATTCCACATCTGGATTTATCCAAAGGAAATGAGATCACTAATCTCAAAGAGATTTCTGCACTCTCATGTTCACTGCAGCATTATTCACAATAGCCAAGAAATGGAAACAGCCTATGTGTTCATCAGTAGATGAATGGATTTAAAAATGTGGTATACACATATACACAAACACACACAGTGGAATACTTTTTTTTTTTTTTTTTTTTTTTTTTTATTATTATACTTTAAGTTCTAGGGTACATGTGCATAACGTGCAGGTTTGTTACATATGTATACCTGTGCAATGTTGGTGTGCTGCACCCATCAACTCGTCAGCACCCATCAATTCATCATTTATATCAGGTATAACTCCCCAATGCAATCCTTTTTAACCTTAAAAACGAAGAAAATTCTGCCATCAGTAACAACAGGAATAAACCTGTAGAACATGATGCTGAATGAAATAAGCCAAACATGCAAAGACAAATGCTGCATGATCTTGCATTTATGTGGATTCTAAAAAAGTTGAACTTATAGAAACAGAGAGTAGGAGGCTGGTTACCATGGTTATGGATAGGGAGAAATGGGGAGATATTGGTCAAAGGGTACAGTAAGTTGAATAAATTCTGGATACCTAATGTACAGCATGGTAACTATAGTTAATGATGTGTACATAAAATTTGCAAAGACAGCACATATTAAATACTGTTACCACAAAAAAAGAAAAAGGTTAATTATGTGAGATGATGAGTATTTTAATTAGATTTATTATTATGATAATTATTTTACAATGTACATGTATATCAAGACATCTTGTACATCTTAAAACATATAAAATTATTATTTGTCAATTATACCTTGATATAGTTGGAGGAAAAAAGACATATAAAATACAAGTCAGTATCTTGGTCTTTTGACTCAGCAACCGTGAAATTCTTCTCCAAAGTACCAGAAATACTTTGAAATGCTGTTAACTTCTATACTTAAGTTATGGCAGACAGGTAAGAGATTGTGGACCAACTATGGTTTATAGACTACACTTTGAGAAGTAGTGGGTTAAACCACAAATAATTAGGTTTTTATTTCCTATCCATTGAATGAATTATAATGTCACTGAAATTAAGTGTATTTTGTCCAACTCCAAATGTGTAATATTAAGCAAAAATTTCTTCAAATTTCATAATTGTATGTGTGTATGTGGTGGTGGCAGGGACCTGTGTTATTCTGTAACTAGGTAGTTTGATTTCTAAGGAGGAAAGATTTTCTTTTTTCTTTCTTCAATTTTAGTAAAAATTATTTCTCAGATGCAAATTTACATATAGAATTAAAACACTGTAAATGATCAGAAAGTAGTTTCTTGATGTATTGATAGTTAAGAAGTAGAGGGCAGAGACGTTAAAAAAATTTGGTGATTTTCATGTGAAGTAAGATTCCATGTGAGCCTTCTTATGTGAGTAAGCTCAAGAAATTTGAGAACTAGAGAAATAGAAACCACGTGATACCACTTTTAAAACAGAGACAAAAAAATTATTTTACATACATATTAATTGCGTACATTGTTTGTGCTTGGAGAGCAATGTGAATAATCCACAAATGCTAGTTAATGCCTGGGAATAGAGGTGAGATTAAAGGGTTAGATATGTCTATAAAATAAAAGAGGCAATAGTAAACAGGAAAACTATACAAAAATGTAGAATACAAAATATATTTAGATAGCAATACAATATGTATGCATTAAATATATACATAAACAATGACTAGAAAATTGCCCCAAAAATCCTTTACTCAATTTTGGGTGGAATTGTTGACAGATATCTTGGATCTCCATTACTATCATCTGCAATGAAGTAATTATTCTTCTCTCTTTTTGACTTGTGTTTCATAAATGTGAACTAGATTAGACAAAATATATGAAGCAATTTCCTTGTATATTTCGATCTCTGTCCATCTATTTATCTATCTGTCTGTCTAGGATTTGATATTCCTCTAATGCTTGAACAGAAGACAGAAATACCAGGTGTCTTCAGCTCTAGAGCTGGCTTGGGTTGAAGGGCTATCTAGAGGATAGAGAGAAGCTGCTAGGTAGGGATCATAGAAGAGTTACATAGAAAGTGCCAAGGAGTCACCATGAGGAGGGAGGGGGTGTAGTAAGCTCCTAGTTGTATCCTATTAAAGTGAAAGACTTGGGCAGGGATCTAGTAGCAGCCCTTCAACAATTCAGAAGTTATTGGCCAGTGGAATTGGCTCTGGTATTGGAAATGACAGAGAGGTAGACAGCAATCTTCAATGCACAGACATGTGTTGGGGGTTGGAATTCAGGATGAGAGCAATGGTGAGAAGGAATGTGTTCTCATAATGAAGACTGACATCATTCCTTCCTAGGAGAAGGCAGTGGAGCTCTGTATTCAGGACCCGAGGCTATGCATCCTCCCTCTGCGTAATAATCAACCTTTCTAGTGTGGACAGAAAAAGCTTAGGAAATCAAATCTGTTCCTTGAGGCCTAGGTATTTGCTGGTGAATGCACATGAGGATTAAACCCTTTGAAAAGTCCTCAGAGATATTTTCAGTGTTTTGGGCTCTACTGTGCAGAAGCAGCCTACAAGGAAATATGCAGTCATGTTTTGGGAAGTGCGGTCCATGCTGTCTCCCCCTGCCACACTCTACACAAGGTTAGTGTCTTTTACATGTTGGGTAATTGGGAAGGTGCTGGGCCCCAGGAAGTAAAAACCAAAACCTGCATAGTGGCCAGCCTTCCAGTTATTCATTTTCTTTACACACTTATGCATACTTCGTAAAATTAAATGAAAAGTTTGGGCAATTACCTCAAGAATTTAGCCTAACACAGAACAAAACACAATTTTAAAAAATCAAGATGATATATATTTTATTTTGTATTGTTGATTTTCAGATTTTTCTAGAATGGTTTTAGTTTCCCTTTCATTTATCATTTTCAAAAACAGCACAAACTTGCCATCATCCCTCATGAAAGGCACTATCAATGCAATGACCTTTTGAGTAAGGTCACCACTCCTTTGATTGTGGTTATGGACATATCTCTATTAAGTCAGGCTCTGATCAGTTAGGTTTAGCTGCTTTTTATATTAGAAAACAGTCTACTTGACAATTAGGATTTTCTCTCATAACATCTTGGCAGTTATAAATATTGAATTAATAATACACTAATGGTATTTTTAAAGTAACGCGTATACTGTGTTTGATCTTCCTATGGTAAGTAGAGAGAAACGTATGAGGGTAACAACTTGCATTATTTCCATCTTTTAAGTGTTGAATCAGGCACGTTTCTCTAGTCTTATAAACTATAAAATCTCTTCTTTGTGTTTGTTAACACAAAACAGAATTTTCTGACTACTGCTTATACTTGTTTTATTTAATGTGAATTCAGGGTTTAGATACATATACTCACAGAGTACAATTGTGATACTCAAAGAGCTTCATTGAATTTATTTCTGTTAGAAAAGGTTAAATAGGGTTGAAAGATTTGAGCACTCTATTTTCATTTTATCAAATATCTAGATCAGGGGTCAACTACACGCATAAGCCAGATCTGGTTTGCTGCTTGTTTTTGTGAATAGAGTGTCATGAGATTGCAGCTACAACTATTTGTTTCAGTATTATCTAGGGCAGCTTTTGCACTATAATGGCAGAGTTGAGTAGTTGTGATGGAAACCGTAAGGCCTGCAAATAACTAAAATCTTAACTCACTAGCCCTGTGCAGAAAAAGGTTGCCAGCCACTTATCTAGGTGAATAAATACACTTCAGGTAAAGCTCTAGAATTTTTGAGTAGTATGAATAGAACATTGATGTGTTAACTGAGTATGCTCTGAAGATATAGTTTTATGTCTTCCAGGAACAAAATATATAAATGGAAAAATCTTTCAGTGAGTCATTAAAAATATTTCTAAAGGGTGGACACTTAATTTAAAACTCTAACCTGTATAGGGAGCCCAAAATGTGCCAGCCACTGGTTTCTGTCCTTTACATGTATTTTCTTATTTAAGCATCACAGCAATCCTGTGAAGTAGGTACTAATATAATCCTTGCTTTACAGATGAGGAAACAGAGATACTAAAGAATCTGGTGTTGCTCATGAGGGTAGCATCGTTAGAGCTGGATTTGAACTCAGGAAAACTGATTTAATAATTGGCCTTCTTCACCATCACCTTTCCTTTATGTACCAACAACAAAGAAAAGTTTCATAATGGAATTTTTAACAGCCTATGGAGGTATAATTGATATGCCCGTTTAATGTATACAATCAGATGAGTTTGAACATATGAATACACCCCAGATACTCTCAGCACAACCAACGTAATTAATGTAAATCCATCACATCCATAAGTTTCCTTGTGTCCTTTCTGTGGCAAGAATGCTTAACTTGAAATCTATACTCTATACATGTTTAAGTGCACAATACTACGGTGTTAGTGTTAGGCACTACGTTTTACAGATTTCCACACTTATTCATCTGGCAAGACTAACACTTTTTATCTGCTGAACAATCCTCTATTTCCCCCTCCCATTCCCAGGCAACCACCATTCGATTCTCTACCTCCGTGTTTCTCTGTTTAGATAACCTCATATAAGTGAAATCATACAGGATTTGTCTTTGTAAGACTGGCTAATTTCACTTATTAATAAACAAAAGAGAACACATATTGGTGAGGATGTAGAACTATTAGTGAAATGTAAAATTGTACACTTGTTTTGGAAAACACAAGTTTCCTACAAGTGTTTGGGGGCCCTGCAAAAAATAAAAATAGAACTAGTATATGATTTAGCAATTCCACTTCTGGGTATTTATCCAAATGAATTGAAATAAGGATCCTAAAGAGATATCTGCACTCCCTTTTATATTGCAGCATTATCCACAACAGTTAACTTATGGAAATAACCTAATTACCTATCAGCATGTGATTGTAATGGATAAAGAAAATGTGATATATATGTACAATGAAATATTACTCAGCAACATGGACTTTTAACATATTGCAGATTATACAGGTTGATATGTTGATGATAATCTATAAGGTTGTATTTGCGTTTGTTGCCATATAGTCTATTATTCATAATTAATGTGCAGTCTTATTAATTTTACTTATATTTAACTCATGATTAATACTTGTATCTTCAATATTTGAAAGGAGGCCTCTCTGTACCTGTACCTATGGAAAATATTGCTATAATGAGTTTTAAATTCTCTGCTAGTTGTTTAAAATGCTGTAATCTTAGACATAAATTGAGAACAGTTAACTATGTAAATATCCCTGAAAACTTTGCTTTGAACATAGTTTTAATATCTTTCTTTCTTTTTGAGACAAGAGTGAAAAAAAGGTAGGTTGACAAAATGAAATAAAAAGGTACAATTAAATAAAATTATAGGTAGCTCTTTATGTAATCATTTTGCTGAAAATTACAGGGTTTCTCTCTCTCACATAAAAAATGTTTTACCAGAATTGTTTCTCCAACTTCCTCTGGTAACATACCAATAGTTATACATTGGCAATGTGATCCAGAATTGAGGTAATTATGGTGTAAGTTTAGGCTAAAAATATGCACTCATCTGAGGTATTTGGTTAAGTGAGGCAAAAATAAATATTTATAAAATGTAAAGGCTTTAAACTTCATTCCACATGGTGGCTTGGCTTTATAATTTGAAGCTCACACTTTTTTCTAGATTAATATCATGAATTAGTCTCCTGCTTTCTGGTGTCTAATGATTCTCTCACAGCAAGCATGCCAGGGCATTTCCCCGTGTTTCAAACTACAGAGATTATGAACTAACTGGGCATTTGTCATTTAGAATACAGTTTGGAAAGTGTTCTGGCAAAGTAATCACTTCTTTAAAAATCTACATACGTAGGCTGTATGGGTAGAATGGCTGGATAACACGTATTTGTCTCTCCTGTCCTTTATGTAATCTCATCGTCACACACTTATCATTACTGAACACTCTTCTGTATTTAGTACTGTATAGATAATTGTACAATATGATAAAGACAAACTTAGAGAGCAAGGTCTTTAAACAACATGGAAAACAGCACGTTTTGCTATTGGAATGAGTAACTTAAGCTCTTCCCTTTGAGCCTTTTTAAAGTCTTCCAGAAACCCTTTGCTCACCCTCCTGACATTTTGGTAGTTTCCATGTTGTCAAGTCTATCATGGAATCACAAAACAACACGCATCCCAGCTTCCTATGTCTGTGGAGAGAAAATTTGTCATGTAATTTCCACCAATCAGTGCCCACATAGTAGGCTTTGGGTAAGAAATGAGCTAACTGAGGAAACAGGCGCATGCCATTGCTGATCCAGGTGTTGGGGGTGGCGGTGGCAGCTGCCTGACAGTGGCATTATTTGGGGCTTACCGCATGACAGTCTCTACATCTTTGCCAGGGTATTTTTACGTAATTCTTGGTCTTAAAATTTTAGCCTAGAAAATTTATCTCAAGCTATGCAGCAATTCTGTGAGTTCTGAATATCTCTTATTAAGTCTGTGCCTTTCAAAATGAATTAGGGTGAATTCTGTGCATGC
This sequence comes from Colobus angolensis palliatus, assembly GCF_000951035.1. Taxonomy (NCBI): domain Eukaryota; kingdom Metazoa; phylum Chordata; class Mammalia; order Primates; family Cercopithecidae; genus Colobus; species Colobus angolensis. The sequence goes on from NW_012116566.1 coordinate 2,065,846, forward strand.
GTGTACGCACAGCTAGAACAATCTAAAACAACAATAACAACAAAAACCTAATTAAAAATTGGGCATCAGATTCTTAGGTCGGAGTCCAAAGTGTTGAGAGTAAATTCGAAGTCAGTTCATAGTCAAGAGAACGAGATGAAGCCCCAGGATTTGCACTTGAAGTTCCATTTTCTCACCACATAACACAATAATTCCTCCTCACTTGCTCTAACAAATCTCCCCATGTAAAGATGTTGTATCTCATTGAGATCCTCAACCTGTTGATTCAGATGACTGCCTTTCCACCTTCATTCTTCTCCTTACTCAGCTTAGATTCCATAACCCTTGTTTAGATTCATCCCTTTGTAAACATCATTACATTTCTCACCCCCATTTTTCTCACCAGTATTAAAAACTGGATAAACTTGGTTGTCTGTCTGCCTCATGCCTACATTTGCAGCTAAACATTTCAAGAGAAAATTATAGTAAGCTTATTGATATGTACTAATATATATTTATATCTCTAAATGAAACAAACCATTTATGTTTTTATAGTACATTTAGCACAGTTAATCCTTGAATGACACAGGTTTGAACTGCACAAATTTACTTATAGGAAGATATTTTTCAGTGAAAGTTACCCAGAGTGTGCCTGCCTCTCCTACCTCCCTTTCCACCTCCTCCACTTCTTTGGATTCTGCCACCCCGAGACAGCAAGACCAGCTCCGCCACTTCCTACTCTTCCTCAGCCTACTCAATCTGAAGGTGACAAGGAAGAAAACTTTATGATAATTCACTTCCACTTAATGAATAGGAGATATATTTTCTCCTTTTTAATGATTTCCCTAAGTAACATTTTCTATTCTCTAGTTTACCTTATTGTAAGAATACAGTATATAATATATATATAACATAAAAATGTGTTAATTGACTTTATGTTATTGGTAAGGGTTCTGGTGAACTGTAGAGTATTAGTAATTACATGTCTGGTGAGGCAAAAGTTATAAGTTTTCTGGATAAAGATGTTTCCTTTGAATGTGTCTCTAGGCAGAGACTGGCCACATAGGGGCTCAGGTTTTACTAAAGTTATTTATGTCTTCAAAAGACTAGATTTTACTTACTATTTTCCAGAGCTCTCCTTTCAAAGATTTTCATGTAGCATATGATGTAAACCAAAAGCTGAAATGCTTAGTAAGAATGTGAAGTAGGAAGTGTGCAGTAACTTCCACTGTAATGATACATAAGATATAGCATTCAGCTACAAAGACTTTTATCAGCACAAGAATATGAAAGACAGAAACATTCAAACAAAGATGGACTGATCACCTTTTGTTTACTGCCTTCCCTCAAAATTGATTTTTCTTATTGTTTCAAATATCCTTTTAATACTTTCTTTATTTTATTTTATGTTATTTTATTTTTTGAGACAAAGTGTCACTCTGTCACCCAGGCTAGAGTGCAGTGGCGTGATCTTGCCTCACTGTAACCTCCACCTCCCAGGTTACAGTGAAACGATTGTCCTGCTTCAGCCTCCTGAGTACCTGAGATTACAGGTTGTGCCATCATGCCTGGTAATTTTTGTATTTTTTTAGTAGAGACGGGGTTTCACCACGTTGGTCAGGCTGGTCTCGAATTCCTGACCTTGTGATCTGCCCTTCTCAGCCTCCCAAAGTGTTGGGATTACAGGCATTCTTTTTAATTTAATTTTTAATATGCTCCCGGCCTCTTTTTAATTTTTAATGGTATGTAGTAGGTGTATATATTTACAGGGTACATGGGATATTTTGATGCATGTATACAATATATAATAATAACATCAGGTCAACAGGCTATCCATTTCCTCAAGAATTTTATCATTTCTTTGTGTTACAACATTCCAATTATACCTTTTTAGTTTATTTTAAAAATGTGCAATAAATCATTGTTGACTGTAGTCACCTTGTTGTGCTATCAAATACTAGATCGTATTCATTCTATCTAACTCTCTTTTCGTACTCATTAACCATCCCCATTTCCCACTACACACTAGCTTTTCCAGTCTCGGGTAATCGTCATTCTACTCTCTGTGTCCATGAGTTCCGTTGTTTTAATTTCTGTCTCCCACAACCTGCAAAGTTTGTCTTTCTGTGCCTGGCTTATTTCACTTAACATAATGACCTACTGCTCTATCCTTGTTGTTGCAAATGACAAGATCTTCTTGTTTGCTAGGCAAGTAGTGCTCCATTGTGAATATGTACTACATTTTCTTCATCCATTCCTCTGCTGATGGATACTTAGGTTGCTCCAAAGGTTGACTATAGTGAATAGTGCAACAATAAAGTTGGGAGTGCAGATATATCTTTGCTATACTGCTTTCCTTTTTCCTGAGTATGTACTTAGCAGTGGAATTGCTGGATCATATGGTACCTCTATTTTTAGTTTTTTGAGGAAGCGCCAAACTGTTGTCCATAGAGGTTGCATGTATTTACATTACTACCAACAGTGTGTGAATGTTCTCTTTTCTCTGCATCCTTTCCAGCATTTGTTATTGCTTGTGTTTTAACTGGAGTGAGATGATACCTCATTATAATAGAGATTTGCATTTCTCTGATGATCTGAGCACTTTTTCAGGTTGCTTGCCATTTGTATTTTTTTTTTTTAAGAAATGTCTATTCAGATTTTTTGACCATTTTTAATTAGATTATTAGATGTTTTTTCCTATAGAGTAGTTTGAGCTCTTTATATGTTCTGATTATTAATTACTTGTCAGATGGATAGTTTGCAAATGCTTTCTCAGGTTCTGGGAGTTGTCTCTTCATTTTGTTGACTGTTTCCTTTGCTGTGTAGAAGCTTCTTAACTTGATGTGATCTGATGTGTCCATTTTTGCTTTGGTTGCCTGTGCTTGTGGTGTATTACTCAAGAAATCTTTGCCCAACCAATGTCCTGAAGAGTTTCCCTAATGTTTTCTTTCAGTAATTTCATAGTTTGAAGTCTTATATTTAAGCCTTTAATCCATTTTGATTTGATTTTTGCATATGGTGAGAGAGAGTTTAATTCTTTTGCGAATGGATATCCAGTTTTCTCAGCACCATTTATTATATAAACTGCTTTCCCCCATGTATATTCTTAGCATCTTTGTCAAAAATGAGTTCACTGTAGATATGTGGATTTATTTCTATGTTCCCTATTCCGTTCCATCGGCCTATGGGTCTGTTTTTATGCCAGTCCCATGCTGTTTTGGGTACTATAGCTCTGTAGTATGATTTGAAGTCACGTAATGTAATTCTTCCAGTTTCGTTCTTTTTGCTAAGGATGGCTTTGGCTATTCTGGGCCTTTTTTTTTTTTCCATGTAAATTTTAGAATTATTTTTGTGGAGAATATCATTTGTATTTTGATAGGGATTACACTGAGTCAGTAAGTTGCTTTTGGTATAATGGATATTTTAGCAAGAGTCTTCGTATCCATGGACATGAAGCACCTGTATATTTTTTGTGTCTCTCATTTTCTTGCATCAGTGTTTTATAGTTTTCATTGTAGAGGTCTTTTACTCCTTTAGTTAAGTTTATTTCTGGGTATTTAGTTTTATTTTGACCATTGTAAATGGTATTACGTTATTTCTTTTTCAGATTGTTCATTGTTGGCAGATAGAAATGCTACTGATTGTTTTATGTGGATTTTGTAGCCTGTAACTTTACTGAATTTAATTATTAGTTCAAGTAGTTTTTGATGGAGTCTTTAGGCTTTTCTAAACATAAGATTAAATCATCTGTAAACAAAGATAATTCAACTTTTTCCTTTCCAGCTTTGATTCCCTTTATTTCTTTGTCTTGTATGATTGCTCTAGTAGTATGTTGAATAGCAGTGGTGAAAGTGGACATCCTTGTCATGTCCTGGATCTTAGGAGGAAAGATTTTTAGTTTTTCCCTGATTGGTATGTTAATAACTGTGTGTCCGTCATATATGGATTTTATTGTGTTGAGGGATGTTCCCTCAAACCCAGTTTTTTGAGGATTCTTATCATGTAAGGATGTTAAATTTTATCAAATGCTTTTTCAGCATCAATTATAATGATCATATAGTTTTTATTCCTAATTCTGGTGATATATTGTATTACATTGATTGATTTATATATGTTGAACCATCCTTGCATCCCAGGGATTAATTCCACTGAGTCATGCACAATTAACTTTTTAATGTGTTGTTGAATTTGGTTTGCTAGTATTTGGTTGAGAATTTTGGTATTAATATTCATTATGGATATTGGCCTGTAGTTTTCTTCTTTTGATGTGTCTTTGTCTGATTATTTTAACAGGGTAATACTGGCCATGTAGAATGCATCTGCAAGTATTCTCTCCTCCTCCATTTTTCAGAACAGTTTTAGTAGGATTGGTTTTAGTTCTTTTTTTAAATGTTTGGTAAATTCAGCAGTGAAGCCATGGGTTCCAGTCTTTATTTTTGCTGGGATACTTTTTTTTTTATTAATGTAAAATATTTATTTAATACACACTTTTTAAATATACTTTAAGTTCTAGGGTACATGTGCACAATGTGCAGGTTTGTTACATATGTATACATGTGCCATGTTGGTGTGCTGCACCCATTAACTCGTCATTTACATTAGGTATATCTCCTAATGCTATCCCTCCAGCCTCCACTCCCCACAATAGGGCCCGGTGTGTGGTGATCCCCTTCCTGTGTCCGGTGATCCCCTTCCTGTGTCCAGGTGATCTCATTATTCAGTTCCCACCTGTGAATGAGAACATGTGGAATTTGGTTTTCTGTTCTTGCGATAGTTTACTGAGAATGATGGTTTCCAGCTGCATCCATGTCCATACAAAGGACACGAACTCATCCTTTTTTATGGCTGCATAGTATTCCATGGTGTATATGTGCCACATTTTCTTAATCCAGTCTGTCACGGATGGACATTTGGGTTGATTCCAAGTCTTTGCTATTGTGAATAGTGCTGCAATAAACATATGTGTGCATGTGTCTTTATAGCAGCATGACTTATAATCCTTTGGATATATCCCCAGTAATGGGATGGCTGGGTCAAATGGTATTTCTAGTTCTAGATCCTTGAGGAATCGCCACACTGTTTTCCACAACAGTTAAACTAGTTTACAGTCCCACCAACAGTGTAAAAGTATTCCTATTTCTCCACATCCTCTCCAGCACCTGTTGTTTCCTGACTTTTTAATGATTGCCATTCTAACTGGTGTGAGATGGTATCTCATTGTGGTTTTGATTTGCATTTTTCTGATGGCGAGTGATGATGAGCATTTTTTCGTGTGTCTGTTGGCTGTATGAATTTCTTCTTTTGAGAAGTGTCTGTTCATATCCTTTGCCCACTTTTGGATGGGGTTGTTTGTTTTTTTCTTGTAAATTTGATTGAGTTCTTTATAGGTTCTGGATATTAGCCCTTTGTCAGATGAATAGATTGCAAAAATTTTCTCCCATTCTGTAGGTTGCCTGTTCACTCTGATGGTAGTTTCTTTTGCTGTGCAGAAGCTCTTTAGTTTAATTAGATCCCATTTGTCAATTTTGGCTTTTGTTGCCGTTGCTTTTGGTGTTTTAGACATGAAGTCCTTGCCCATGCCTATGTCCTGAATCGTATTGCCTAGGTTTTCTTCTAGGGTTTTTATGGTATTAGGTCTAACATTTAAGTCTCTAATCCATCTTGCATTAATTTTCGTATAAGGAGTAAGGAAAGGATCCAGTTTCAGCTTTCTACTTATGGCTAGCCAATTTGCTGCGATACTTTTTATTATGGCTTCAATCTCATTACTTGTTATTGGTCTGTTTGTGCTTGCATTTCTTCATGGTTCAATCTTAATAGGCTGTGTATGTCTAGAAATGTATTAATTTTTTGTTGTATTTCCAATTTTTGGCATATAGCTGCTCATAGTAGTCTCTAATGATTCCTGAATTTCTGAAGTATCAGTTGTAATGTCTCCTTTTCCTGATTTTTTTGTAGTTTGGCTAAAGGTTCATCAATTTTATCTTTTGAAAAAAAAAGAACAACTTTTCATTTCATTGATCTTTAGTATTTTTTTCATTGTAACTTCATTTATTTCTGTTCTAATGTTTTTATGATTTTTTGAGACAGAGTCTTGGTCTGTCACCCAAGCTGGAGTGCAGTTGCGTGATCTTGGCTCACTACCACCTGTTCCTCCTGAGTTCAAGCGATTCTTGTGCCTCAGCTTCCCAAGTAGCTGGGATTACAAGTGCGTGCCACTATACCAAGCTATTCGTGTGTCTGTATGTATATTTTTAGTAGAGACAGGGTTTTGCCATGTTGGCCATGCTGGTCTCAAACTCCTGATCTCAAGTGATCTGCTTGCCTTGGCCTCCCAAAGTGCTGGGATCACAGGCATGAGCCACTGCACCCAGCTATTTCTATTCTTATCTTTACTATGTCTTTTATACCAACTTTGGATTTGGGTTGCTATTGATTTTCTGTTTCCTGAAGATGCATCATTAGATTGTTTAATTGAAGTTTTTCTCCTTTTTTCGTGTAGGTGCTTATTGCTATACACTTTCTTTTTAGTGCTGTTTTCACTGTACCCCCAAATGCCGGTATGTTCTGTTTCCGTTTTGATTTGTTTCAGAAAATTTTTAAATTTCGTTCTTAATTTCCTCATTAACCTACAGGTTATTCAGGAGCATACTGTTTAATTAATTTCCGTATGTCTCTGTAGTCTCCCAAATTCCTCTTGTGATTGATTTGTAGTTTCATTCCGTCATGGTCAGAGAAGACACTTGATATGTCAACTATTTTTTGAATTTTTTGAACTAGTTTTTTGGCCCAACATATGGTCCATCTGTGACAGTAATTCTTGTGCTAGGGGAAGAATGTGTATTTTTTAGCCATTGGATGAAATGTTCTGTAATTATCTATTAAGTTCTTTTGGTCTATGGTGTTGATTTTCTTTCTGGATTATCTGTCCAGTGCTAAAAGTGGCGTGTAGAAGTCTTCAGTTACTATTACATTGTGGCCACCTCTCTCTCTTTAGCTTCAATAATATAAGCTCCAATGATATTAGTATATACCTGAGAGCTCCAATGTTGAGTACATATACATTTACAATTGTTATATCTGCTTTCTGAAATGACTCACTTTATTATTTGTTTTCTGGTCTTCTCTTGTTTCCTTCCTTCCCTCCTGTCTTCCTTTTCATGAGTGTGATGTTCACTAGTGGTGTTTTTAAATTTCTTCTTTCTTATTTTTTGTGTATCTGTTATAGTTTTTCTGATTTGAGGTTACCATAACATTTGCAAATACCGTCTTATAACTTACTATTTTAAACCGATGACTGAACACTGATTGCAAAAATTAATGAACAAAGAAGCAAGTAGTAAACTGATAATAATTCTATACTTCAACTTCATCCTCTCCTGCTTTTAAAAATTTTGTTGTTTCTATTTATGTGTTATTATACTATCTATGTTTTGGAAAGTTTTGTAGTTTTTTTTTGATAGGTTCATCTTTTAGTCTTTCTAAAGATACGAATAGGTTGTACACTACAATTACAGTATTATAATATTGTGTATTTTTCTGTGCATTTACTGTTACCAATGAGTTTTGTACATTCTGGTGATTTCTTATTGCTCATTAATTTTTTTTTTTTTCCAAATTGAAGAGTTGCTTTAGCATTTCCTCTAGAACAGATGTGGTGCTGATGAAATCCCTCAGCTCTTCCTTTGGAAATCTATTTCTCCTTTGTGTTAGAAGGATTTTTTTCTTTCTTTCTTTTTTTCTGGACATGCTACTCTAAGATAAATGCATTTTTCATTCATTGCTTTAAATATATCATTTCACTCTCTCCTGACCTGTAAGGTTTCCACTGAGAAGTCTGCTGACAGATGTACTGAACCTCCATTTTTATATTATTGGTTTATTTTCTCTTGCTGGTTTTAGGTTCCTTTATACTTGACATTCAGGAGTTTGATTATCAGATTCCTTGAGGTAGTCTTTTTTTAGTTAAATCTGCTTGGTGTTCTATAACTTCTTATATTTGAATGCCAATATTTTTCTCTTGGTTTTGAATGTTCTCTGTTATTATCTCTTTCAGTAAACTTTCTACCACAATCTCTCTAGCTCAACTTTAAGGCCAATAACTCTTAGATTTGCCCCACTGAGACCGTTTTCTAGATCTTGAAGGTACTTATTCTTCTTTATTATTTTGTCTCAGAGCTCTGACTATATATTTTCAAATAGCATCTTCAAGCTCACTAATTCTTTCTTCTTAATTCTGCTGTTGAGAGACTGAAGCATTTTTCAGTATGTCTCTTGAATTTTCGAGCTCCAGAATTTCTGCTTGATTCTTTTTAATTGTTTCAAACTCTTTGTTAAATTTATCTGATAGAATTCTGAATTCCTTCTTTGTGTTAACTTTAATTTTGTTGAACTTCCTCAAACTAGCTTTTTTGAAATTTGTCTGAAAGGTCGCATGTATCTATCACTCCGGAACTGGTCCCTAGTGCCTTACCTAGTTCATATTGTGAGATCATGTTTTCCTGAATGGTCTTGATGCTTGTTGTTTGTCAATGTCTGATATTTGAAGACTTAGGCTTTTTTGTATCTATCTTTCTTGGGATGGTGATATCATTTGACTGTGTGTCCACCCAAATCTCATCTTGAATTGTAGCTCCCACAATTCCCACGTGTTGTGGGAGGGACCTGGTGGGAGGTAATTGAATCATGGGGGCAGGTCTTTCCTGCACTGTTCTCGTGATAGTGAATAAGTCTCACGAGATCTGATGGTTTTATAAAGGGGAGTTTTCCTGTACAAGTCCTCTCTCTGTTGACTGCTGCCATGTAAGACATGACTTTCACCTTCTGCCGTGATTGTGGGCCTCCGCAGCCACATGGAACTGTAAATCCATTAAACCTCTTTTTCTTTATAAATGACCCAGTCTCAGGTATGTCTTTATCAGCTGAGTGAAAATCAGCTAATACAGATGGCTTTCCAAGTATTCAAAATGATTGAGTTTTGTGATCTTAATCTTTGGTCATGGTATCTGCATTAGGAGGCACTTCAAACCCAGTGACACTGTGTTTCTTATGGACTCATATAAGTACCACTTTGCTTGTCTTTAAGATCCAGGAGAATTGCCTGGATTACCAGGCAGATACTTTTTTCTCCTTTGTTACTTTGCCCTAAAGAAACAGAGTCTCTGTCTTCTTGTTGAGCTGCCTGGAGCTAGAGGAAGGGTGACACAAGCACCCCTGTGGGCACTGCCACTGTGCTGTGCTGGGTCAGACCCAAAGCCAGAGCAGCCCTGGATGTTGCCCATGACCTTCAGTGACCAGCGCCTGGCTGCCACTGATATATGCTCAAGCCCAAGGGCTCCTCCATCAGCTTGTGGTAAATGCTGCCAGGCCTAGATCTCTCCTTTCAGGGCAACGGGCTTTCTTCTTGTCCAGTTTGGGTCTAAAAATGCCATCCAGAGGCCAAGGCCTACAATTGGTGATCACAAATATGTGGCCTACAAGCCTGCTTGATGTTCTGCTCCACTGGCCAAGCTGGTGTCCTAGCGGCAAAATAGGCTCCTTTACTCTTCTTTCTCTCTTTCTGAAGCAGAAGGGGTTTCTCCACCTGGCCACTACAGCTGTGAGCAGGTTGGGCCATACCTGAAGCCAGCAAAGCCCTGGGTCTCACCTAAGGTCTGTGGCTAGTACTGCCTGGGTACCATTAATGTTCGTTCAAGGTACAAGGGCTCTTTCTTTAGGAGCTGGTGAATCCTGCCAGGATAGAGTCCTTCCCTTCAAGGCAGTGGGTTTTCTGGCCCAAGATATATCTAGAAATGCCCTGCAGGTGCCCGCACCTGGAATGGGGCCTTCGGGACTCTGCCTGGTGTCCTGTTTTCCTGTGGCTTAGCTGGTATCCACATTGCAAGACAATGTCTTCTTTACTCTCCCCTCTCCTCTCCTCAAGCTGATGGAATGCTCCCCTGGAGCTTCAAGCTGCACTCTCTGGGGTTTTGTGTCAGGGGGTGATGTAACACTCTCTGGCTGCCCTATGTATCATCTCACTAGGTTATGTACACCCCAAGTTCACTTGGTTCTGAGCCCAGCACTGTACCAGAACTTGCCTAGTAATTTCAGTAGTTTGTCCTCAACTCCCTTTCAGATTTATTTAGGGTCCCACGGCACTTTTGCCTATGGTAGGGGGGCTAACTGGAACTTGGGTTCCTGTTTGGATGAATGATTCCATTCTGGCTAGGCCTGATCTAAATGCTTTCTCTCCGGTGCCAGCGAATTCTGCTTTGTGTTGCTTTCTGCTATAACAGGGCAGTAGTGAGTTACAATACAAAGTCCGACATTCGCTATGCTCTGCCTCCCCCAAACACACGTATTTTCTCTCCATGTGGCCATTGCCAGGGAATGGGAAAGGGGTGATGTTAGCAGTTCAAGACTGCCTTTTCTACCCACTTGAGTGCCCTTTTCCTTGATATGGTGTTAAGACCAAGTACTGTGATTGCTCACTTGATTTTCAGTTCTATGAAAGTACTAGTACTATCTTGTTTGGGTGGCAGTGCAATTTGGTTGCTGTGTGGAAGGGGGCAATCACTGGAGGGTTTTATTTGGGCATTTTCTGTTGCTAAATGTTTTTCAATTGTTCCCCTAGTATTATATTAAATGCATAGACTCTGAATCTAGTGAATATGTTCTTTCAAAATCTTACTTCGATACTTATTAGTTGTTACTTTGGAAAAGTCAGTTAATCCACTTGTGCCTTGGTTTATTCATCTGTAGCATTGAATTATATGGGAATTAAATATATGTCCAGAACAGCATATTCTGAAAACTACCAATATTATTCATCATTATATGTCTGAAAATGTTTATTATGCCCTTATTTAACCAGAGTCTCTGAGAATAAAATTCTAAAATAGAAAATTTTCCTAAGAATGTTGAATATCATGTAGGTTTTTCTGACACCTTTGCTGCTATAAAAATTCTACAAATAGCAGGAAATAAGTCTTTTGCTATTCTGGTAGATTTTGTCTCTTTACTTTTATATTTTTTAAAATAATGTTTCTAAGTGTGAATTTAGTTTCATTTTTCCTGCTTAACATTTGGTGTACATTTTAAATCAGGAAATACACATTTTTTTAGTTTGCAAAATTTCTTTAGTTTACAGAATTCTCCCAAATAAATATTATTTTCCCATCATCCAGTTAATTCTCTTATTGTGAAACTCTTTCCAAACAAATACTGCTTTTCCATTTTTTTATCCTTTTGTCTCTTTGTGATTCATTTCTAATGCCTTATATTTTATTGTCTTCATCTTCATGAATTTATTTTGCAATTGTGAATTTTCTGGAGTTTATTCTGGATATTGTATTTTTTAACTTCAAAGACTCTAGATTTTTTATTTTTAAGTTTTTCCTTTTTTCTTAAAATATTTAGCTTTAATTCACTGGTATTTTTATGTTGCAGTTTATGTTTACTCAGTATAAAGTATGCCTTTATTTTTTATATCTTAAACATACTGATTTTAAATTCTTTTATTTCTACTTTATAAAATTAAATTCATGATAAATTAATATTCTGATAGTAAATTTTATTGATTGTCTTTTAGTATTGCATTTCTTCATTCGTCAAATATTGATTGTACAGTCATTTTGTGAAGGAGGCTCTCTCTTTATCTTTCTTATTCCAGTTCTGCCTCTTTCTCTCTGGGTCCAGCATACAACACACTCCCTGACTTAGAGTTTATAGTTTTCTCCTTCTGGATACCCACTGAAGTCCCCACTCATCCAGACAATGGTCTCATAAGGGCAGTTTGGAAGTAAACTCTCATATGAAATTGGAAATACGGAAGACCTATTGCAGTTGCAGAGTAGAACTTGGCTCAGTTCTGATTATAAATTTCTGGTTTCTGTGTCCCCGGGTAGAACTGCCACCTTCTGGGAACTCTAGCCTTTAGGTAGCAATGGAGGAAATTTTTTAAATCTTTGTTTCTGAAACGGAAAATGGACCCTGACATTGGCTTCAAGGAATGTAACTGTCTTGTGTCTTTTTTTTTTTTTTTTTTTGGCATGGAACAATTTAATTCCCATTGTTCAGCCTAAGTCAAATTTCCAAACAGTACTAACTGTTTCAGGCTTGCTTGGTCTTTTTGTGTTTGTTCCATTTCTTCCATTTGTTCCAATGAGATATTTACCTTATATTTGAGGAATGCTTTGTCTCTGCTTTCTCCCTAGTTCATCTCTAATTGCTCTGTTATTTAAGCTATTAGAACTAATTGAAATTTGAACATCTGTATCGTATTCATCCAAAAATCTCTTATGTATTCATGAATTTACCTTTAACTGCACTCCTAAGTCATCTACATTTCTTTCCTAAAACATCAAAAACTTCATCCAATATTTGTTCTATCTGCCCTGGACAACTTAGCAGCATACAACACAGTCTGTTATTTTGACTCTTGTGACATCTAGATATTGAGAAATATCTCCTACCTCTAGAAATTTCTTCTTAGTCTCTTTCCCTGACTGGTTGATCTTAGCCAGAATCTATTTCTTTTTCTACACTTGTTTTCTGAAATGCTATATTCTATTTCCATAATTTCAAAATTAATAACATATGCTCTCATTTCACCATTTATCACCAAACCACTTCTATGATATTCATATTAATTTTTACAACTATTAATGTAATATGCACATATGTACATATGCGTATCTTACAGGTATCCCAAAATCTCTTATAGCAACAACTGGTTAGTTGCCCACTAAATACCTGCTTCTCAGCATACAGAGCAGAACTGTCATCACCCATCCCTTTTTATGTTTATCTCACCAATAGAATTTGAACAGAAGCACTGTAACACTTGGAATTTGAAGCAGTGAAGAGCAGGCACGCCTTTTTCAGGCTCTTTTTATTCATTTCAGTTGCCTGCTAAGTGATACATGGTAAATTACAGTGCATATGTTGGAGAAAGAGATGTCTATATCCCTCAGATGCTCTAGTTTAGGGCTTTATGCCCTGGACTAAGTGCAGCTGAAAAATCGTTCTTCATGTTAATCCATTCCACACTGGGTTCCATCTGTTATTACAGCATATAGTGGCCTACCTTAGCTAATATATCACTAACACTTGTTTCTGTCCAAGTTTTTCTCTGGCTAGACTTCTGCTACAGCATTCTTTTTTCAGTTACTTAAATAGGTAAAAATTTATTTTGCTTTGGAGTCTGTCTTCTGTCGCCCCGAATGCTCTCTTCCTATCTTTGTCTCATACCTATTTTCTTCTCATCTTTTCTATCTTCAATCCAAATTTTGTTTATAATTTATAATTATTTCAACAAGATATTAAAGTAGCACTCCTGCTCCATTATTTTCCAGAAGTATCCTCTTTATCTTATTTACAGAAATTAGTAATTTTATATATATAAAATTTATATATAAATAAACACATGTGTATATATATATACACACACATTTTATATACAAAATTACATATATATGTGTATATATATGTGCTTGTTTATGTTTTTTCTCTCCCTAAAATAAAGGGAGTACTTGGGCGGGAAAGACCTAGAAAGTTGGGTTTCATCGTTACTGTGTATTCACAACCTATTACAGAGCCCGGGGTAAAATTGATGTTTAATGAATATTTGTTATATGGGGAAATATCTGAATGAATGAAGTAGAGGACAAATTGACCCTGTTAATACTTCTGCATGGAGAAACCACTTTAAGGCTTTCTGCTTTTTTTAAGGAAAAAATGAAGGATTCTCCCCACCTAAATAGAATAAAAGGACAAAAACATCAGCTAGGATATGGCACAGAATATTTTTGGAATTTAATGTTTGCTTCCTTTTTTCATATAGCCTTTTATTTTTCATTATGATCTATGCACCACCTGTTACAGAAATCCCCAGTAGCATCGACCATTAAAGGAATTCCTGCCATTCTTCCCTGGAAAACCACTGTGATTTGCTTATATGCAAACGATACTTGGAATTAGAGATTTTTGAAAGAAGAGTGCTTGAAGGCCAGGTTTTCTTGGTCAGTAAATGTCATCGACAATGCGTTAGTACCATGTCATCTAAGTTGTTGAGGCAATGTTAACGTTGGTGTACAAATAATGGTCTCCCCTAAAATATACCAGGGATTCATCCCCTTTTCATGGTTGTGTATAAGCTATAAAGTCTTCAAAGCCACCTCTAAATCAGTGGATACCACAATGCTAGATTTTAGATTTATCTGGAATATTGAAATAAGGCTGCCACATCACAACCTACTTTGAGATTTACATCGTATCCTCTCAGAAGGCAAAGACAACTGAAGCTTGCAGGCTCTCTGATAATTAATGTTACTAAGTGGTATGTTTAATTTTTTAATTATTTCCCCCAAATATTTATTGGCTTTCTAGCACTTTATAGAGATATGTTATATAGTTGCAGTATTTTAATGGACATGCATATATTATGCTGTAGATTATATATATGTGTGTATATGCATATGGTGAAATATCTAAACTATCTCTATTTTATATATATATATATATATATATGTGAAACATCTTGCTTCTCTCTCCAAATATCCTCATAATCTCACTTTTTGATGTAACCATGATTAATAGCTGGGTTGCCTTCTTCTAGAGATTTATGAGTCAAACAATATTTATTTAATGTCTTCTATGTGCTATGCATTATTGAGTCAAGTTAGAGATAAATAGGCAGGCAGATGAAGATAGGTACTGTATTACAATAACGTTGCTGCCTTATATACCTGTAGGTAAACACATTCCCCAGTTTTTCACTCAGTAATGTACCAATGATATGCTTCCATGTTGATATGTCCTAATGACCTTTATTCTTTTTAATAGGCACACACATATATGTATATATACTTCTCTATATATTCTATATCTGCCTTGTTTTTTAACAGGAAGACATTTATGTTGACAAAGTCTATATTTGATCATGGCCCCTTTATGTATATTAAGCTGTCGCTAATAATTTGTTCTCATAAATAATGTTGCAGTGAACAATGAAGAACTTTGTTAGAGCTTATAAGGGTGGATTCATAGCAGGGATTATTCAATTTTGAAAAGGTGGAAAGAAATAAAATCCCTTATAAATTGTAAGGCCCCATGAGAAAATACAAAAATATTTCCATAGATAGGGAGAGCTCGCTTCTGAGAAGAAAATTGCCTTGAAAAAATAAGAACTTTTCAGCTTACCATTCAAAATGGTTTTGGCATTGTTTTGTGCATTCAAATATAATAATTAAAACAGATAAAAGTCGAAGGATAAAATACAGAGGCACAACAACATCATATACTAAGGAATAACAAACTGTTATAAAGAGAATAATGCATACATGCAACTGCAATCTGTTGTTAAAGTACACTTAAGGGCATCTGGAGAAAGAAAATAATAACTGAAATAAAGAGAATAAAACATGAAACTCAGGAAAAACACAACGTGGGTCAAAAGAGTAAGTTCTTTACCAACAATTATTTTTGTCTCTCTTTGTAGACATTTATATTTCTGATATTCTTTGAACATTAAATTACAAACATACAAAAGTTACATGATATTGCATTGACTATACAAGTCCTGTAATTCTTAAACAGAGTACTCACTTTACATTTCACTATTTTAAGAAAAACTTATGCATACTGAGACACATCTTCAGTCTGCACAACTCCAGTATGCGTATGCCTCAATTAATAAAGTATTGTGCAATGTGAAAACTGGCTGCCTTATTTTACATTTGGAAAGTTGTTATATTTTTACTGATCTTTATTTTTAACAATCACATAATTAATTTTTTTCTTAATCTAGTAGTCTTGAGGGCAGTTTGGAAAAAAATGAAATAATTTGACCAGAGAAAATTGTATGCAGAATCATCATAGAATCCCAAATCATCTTGTTATGCTTACTACATGCTTCTACATATGAACAACTGAGTCTAATTATTTTCAGCTTACCTTATTAGAAGTATATGACTTAAATCTAAATATATTGAATGTATTTGTATGTTATTATCATAGAACTTAAGATGTCACCACCTCTTCCTTGTCAGAGAAGACAGAAGCTTCTTCCACAGTGTGGTTCCACTCTCTGGTAGCGATCTCTGTAACAGCATAGTAGTGGACATGACTGACCCACTGAGTTTGACTTGAGAAGGAAGAGGGTGTCTATAGGTGATGGACAGAAAGTAGACTGGCTATCAGATCTTTGCAGGATGTTTACAGTTTGTTCAACATGCAGGAACAACTTTAAAATATTTCTCTCTCTAAAGTAAGCATAAGAAAAAAATAAAAATTAGAGTACAAATCAATGAAATTTAAAATAGAGAAACAATAGGGAAAAATTACTGAAGCCAAAGATTTGTTATTTTGCAGATTTGAGAAAATATGCAAAATTAATAAAGTTCTAGTCATGCTAACAAAGAAAAAAAAAAGAAGGTACCAATGACCAATAGGAAATAAAGAGGGATCTTTACTGTTGATTCCACAGACGTTACAAGGATAATATAGAAGTACTACAAACAATTCTTCATCCATAAATTCCACAACTTAAGTAAAGTTGTTGAATTTCTTGAATGACACTACCTACAAAAATCACTGAAAGAGAAACAAGGTAATCTGGAAAGCTTTATGCCTATTAAGCAATTGAAATAATAGTGTAAAACTTTCCCAAAAGAAAACATTAGGCCAGTATAGTTTTATTGGTGACTTCTACAATACATCGATGAAATAATTAACAGCAATTATAGAAGACCTCTCTCCGAAAACATAAGAAGGGATGTTTCCTTAGTAGCCAAACTAGACAAATACATTACAAAATACCTAAAGATCATTACCTCTCATGACCATAGATGCAGAAATACTTAATACTTACTATTAGTGAATGCAATCTGGCAATATTTAAAATGAATTTTTAAAAACCATGACCAAGTGGGGTTCATTCTGGGAATGAAAGGATATTTGGTCATTTGTAAATACAACAGTATAATTTGTTGCATTCATATAACTCTGTAAATGTTATAAAGTTAAAATACAAATATTATAAAAATGTCATTTATTATATTAACAGACTTAGAAAAACATGCAGTCATCTCAATAGTTGCAAAATAAGCAGTGAACAAAATGCAACACTCTTTTATGATAAAACACCACAAGAACCTACATATCTTGCACATGTACCCCTGAACTTAAACTAAAAGTTATAAAACAAACTAAAAAACTAGAAATAGAAGGGAAGTGCGTAACCTAATAAAGGACATAGGTAAACAAAGAAACTCTACAACTAATTTCATACTTAATATCTACAGATGAAATATTTTCTAAGATTTGAAACAATGCAAGGATGAAATCTCACCATTGTTATTTAACCCTGTACCAGAATTCCCAGCTGTTGTGATAAAGGAAGAAAAAAAGCAAAAATCATACATATAACAAAGGGAAAGAAGGAATAATCTATATTTATTTGCAGATGACACAGATGCCTACATAGACAATTCCAAAAAACTGCAAACACACACAACAAACCATTTCTGGAACTAGTGAATGAGTTTAGCAGGATTACAGGATACAGTGCCAATGTCTAAAGCCAATTGTTTTCATATATATATTGTTCATTCTTGCCATGAAAAACTGGAATTTGAAAACAAAATCAACACAAAACCCTATATAGTAGCAACAAAAATGGAAGTAGATATAAATTTAAGAAGTAAAATATGTACAGGATATATATATATAGAGAGAGAAAACCAGGAAACACTGATTGAAGATATCACAGAAGATCTAACAAAATGGAGAGATGAACCATCTTTATGGATTGGATGACTCAATATTTTTTAAAAATGTCACTTCTTTCCAATTTTATCTAAACATTCAATGCAATCCTATTCTAAATAATAGCAAGACTTTTTTTGGAGATACCCAAAAATTGATTCTAAAATTACATGAAAAGGCACACTTACTAAAACAGCGAAAACAATTCCAAAAATGAACAAAGTGAGAAGATTCATGTTACCCAATTTACAGGGTGATAAAATTAGAGTTAATAAGACAGTTTGAAAGGATATACACATGGCTCAATGTAACTGAGTTAGAGTTATCTTATGGTGGTGGTTAGTTTAGAATAATAGTTCAACTTGTGCTAGAATCTTAATGAAGGCTTCTTTACAGGCCAACAGTGCTTAGTTAGGAATATACGGAAATGAAGAAAAGCAAACTCTGTTAGGCATGAAAAATACTATTTTCTCTCTAAATCCTAATTGAAATTCACACAAAGGAGTAACAGTTTATAAAATACATATAATGAATCAAGTTGGACATTACATTTGTAAATTCAGACACAAACAAAAATTATGAGAGGATAAACATGTAAATTGATCAATTGGTTCAGAATAAAAATCACACAAATTACTAGGAGCTGGGATAGCAATATGCAGAATAATTCTTTAAATCCAAAAAAATTCTGGTTAGTGAAATGAAGAAATAAATCATTCTATATTAAAGATTATAGAATATTTTTTCTCTTTCAAGGAAAAAATAACAAGAATATATATCACAACCATGACAATAAAGATTCCCTCACATGGAATCATTTTTCAGAGACTGAAACTGTAATTGATTTTAAAAATTCCATCAGGCACACTAAGAGTAAAAACATAAGAAGAAACAATTATGATGGATGGCTATGGATGGGCCTCCCATTAGATCTGTGTTTGAAATAACTGAGATAAAGGTGGACATTTCTCTCCCTTATTTGTTTAGTTTTATATGTTCATTTCACCTCTTGCTTGCACAGCATACACCAATTTATATTCTCAAGTGGTAGCTTTGTGTCTAGGATTCAATGTGAAAAGAATATACATTTTCTACTTTTTACAAATTGAAAGTGGCAGCATGTCATCTACCATGCAAAGAAAAATTAAGGGTGAGTTATAGGGGCATGGTTGTGCCAATGACTTGGAACCAAACACCACTGGGAACACATCTGCAACTGAACAGGTTGGCTTAAGACACATTGAAGTGAGGGGGAACACACACCGTGGGGAACTGTGGGATGTCTCAGTAGGATGTCAGGAAGTACTTCCTGTGTGGGCCTGGGTTAGGTGATCTTGGGAAGGGTTTAAGGGAGCAGGACTTTGCTATGTATTGGATGCTGTCTGGGAGTTTAGGGTACTACTAGGACTGGATATTTCAATATACCTTTCCTAGAGGGGGAAAAAAAAAAAAAAAAAGACTAGCTATAATACAGGAAGGAACAACAGCCAGCACAGTCAGCATGGCCACTTTTGTGGTTTGGGCAACACAATCAAAAAAAGAAAAATTTATCTTAATCCTCATTGTTCCTAAGTCCAGGTCCTTAGCATGGCTTTTGAACTATATTCACTTTGACATCTTTATTTCTTCAGGCTTTAATCTTTAGTGCCTGTCAAAATGGTCGTCTTACTACTTTCTTCCAAATTTTAAAATGTTGTATTTCTTTTTTAAAATGTGAACTGCTTAATCCTTCCTCCCTCCGCCCCTTCCTCCATTCCTTCTTTCCTTTTTACTCTTTTGTTTCTTGTTTCATAACCTTGATCCTGTCTTCTAGGTAGCTTTAGTATCTCAATGAGCTCTCTCCCTGCATGGTATGCACAGCTAGTGTTATAAATTCTATTTTGAAAATTAATAAGATTTTGTGTAGTAACAGTTTCATAAGCCTTGTTGATAAGGTATACATTTCTGGCATTCCTGTTCATATTTTCGTGTTTGATCTTTACATCCCCAACTAAATTCTCGTTAGTGATTTTGAAAAAATCAAACATCCCAAGTATTTATGACCTTCGTCATGTCATTTTTTTATTCCTTATAACACTACCACTGTATTTTACAGACTATAATACTGTGATAAATATTCATTAATTTGATTTGCTGGTATGTATGTATGCTACAGTGAAACAACCTTATATCACTGTTCATAAAACTTCCTTATAATTGTTTTAAATGGTCTATTCCAAGGAATATTAGTGTTTTTATCAAATATTTCCGGGAAATTGGGCTGATGAATTTATTGAGCCAAGGTTATAAATATTATACATTATTAGAAAATTGCTAATAATAATCTTTTTTTTTTTTTTGAGACGGGGCCTTGCTCTGTTGCCCAGGCTGGAGTGCAGTGTTGCAATCTCAGCTCACTGCAAGCTCCACTTTTCGGGTTCACATCATTCTCCTGCCTCAGCCTCCCGAGTAGCTGGGACTGCAGGCTTCCGCCGCCACCCCTGGCTAATTTTTGTATTTTTAGTAGAGACAGGGTTTCACATGTTACCCAGGATGGTCTCGATCTCCTGACCTTGTGATCTGCCCACTTTGGCCTCTCAAAGTGATGGGACTTCCGGCATGAGCCACCACGCCTGGCCAATAATCTTAATTAATTATTTTTTATCGATTATACCTACCACAACCAAGAAGAAAACAATGAATTAGAAATATGTCATTCAGGCCGGGTGCGGTGGCTCAGGTCTGTAATCCCAGCACTTGGAGAGGCCAAGGTGGGCGGATCACGGGGTAAAGAGATCCAGACCATCCTGGCCAATATGGTGAAACCCGTCTCTACTAAAAGCACAAAAATTAGCTGGGCGTGGTGGCACACACCTGTAATCACAGCTACTTGGGAGGCTGAGGCAGGAGAATTGCTTGAACCCAGGAGGCGGAGGTTGCAATGAGCTGAGATCACACCGCGACACTCCAGCCTGGCAACAGAGGGAGACTCCGTCAAGAAAAAAAAAAAGAAAAAAGAAAGAAGGAAAGAAGAAAGAAAGAAAGAAAAGAAAGAGGAAGGAAGGAAGGAGAAAGAGAGAGAGAAAGAAAAGAAAGAAAAGAAAAGAGGAAGGAAGGAAAGGAAAGAAAGGAGGAAGGAAGCCATTCATTTAGGAAATATGTAGGGCCCTTAATATCAAGTAAGAGAGGTACAACTTAATGTCAAGTAAGATAGTTGAACCAGCATTGAGGGTGAAGGCTTTGTCTCCTCTTGTAACGTTTCCTTGCAACTGGTAGGTTTTCAGATGGGACAGCTAGCGTGACACTGCTCTAGTCAGGGAAGACAGCTCACATGGCACTCTAGTCTCCTGTTCACTTCTTAAGTCATGGCTCCCTGGGGAATGAGGAACGTCGTAATCTGATGAGGCGTGTAGAAGAAGAAACGGAGCATAGGAACTCAGGTCCCACCCTCATAAATAATACTCATAGAGCATGTGTCCATCTCTATCCGTTTTTACTTTAGTGTCAGCCCCAGGAGGCCCAGTGATGCTTGAGTAACTCTCTTTATTCTAGGTTCTTTTGATGTCTGTTTCATCATTAATAAAAGACGTACTCTGTTTTTTCAACTCCATTTCCCCTTTGAGTTATTCAAGATGCTTCAGATCTCAGATGGAGACAAGTAGTTTCTTCTTTGAGTCTCCTCATTCCCTAACAGAGAGCTTAAGCCAACAGATAGCTCTAAGCTAAGAGCAATGAAATGTAGAGAAAAAAAGACTACTAGATTATCTTAAACATTATATTTAACATATTTTAAAACTGTATATGCTTCAAAAACCTTCCTTGACAAGCCCCAGCTAATCCTCCAGGGTCCTGAGGAAAGGGGAAGAATGATATTGGGGCAGAGAGGGGTGGATGGTTTAATGTTATCAGAAGAGCTATAGGAAGAGAATGAAAAGAAAAAAATACGAAACTGATGACAAGGCTAAAGTATTAGATAACTTTTAAGTATTCATCTCTTTCTGTAGGAGCCCAACGATTAATTCTGAATATTCTAAATCAAATATGTGTTTTATTTAAATGTGCTATTCTATTCTCTTATATTGTTATGTCATCAGAGAAAAATTAAGAGTCAATGTGCTACTGTTGCCTTTGGCTTAATGCTCACTAAGTTTTAGCGTTGTATGTATTCATTCTTATGATCCTTACAATAACTGAATAATAACTGTCATAAGATGCATTTTTAATTTATTTTTAAGAAAGTGCATTTTAAATATAGGAAACTAAAGCACAGAGCAATAAACGAATTCATTCACGGTTACACAAATATTAAGTAATGGAACAGGGAATTAAAGCCAGACTGTCTGAAGTCAGACACTATTCCCTTTATTGTGTTGATATATTATGCATCTATTTTCTATCAGACTATTTGTCAATCCATCTGTTTATTATTTATCAGTCTATATATTTTGTACAAGAGTTAAAAACAAGAAAATGCAGCAGCGTAATTCAAAGATTCACTTAAGCAGCATGTATTTGAAATAAAGAAAAAAGAAAATGCTACAATAAGGCAATAATAGCTTATGCAAACGTAACATGTATGTTTCTTATGTAAGAAGTCCACCAGAAGGAAATTGTTTGTTTTGATTCAGTGGCTGAATGATGCTATAGCCAATATTTCTGTAATTCCTTTTTTCTTTGGAACAAAGTCTCTCCCTTGCTCTGTCAGCCAGGCTGGAGTGCAGTGGTGCAATCTTGGCTCATTGCAATCTCCACCTTCTGGGATTCTCATGCCTCAACCTCCTGAGTAGCTAATACAAAAATTAGCCAGGCATGGAGGCACGCACCACCACACCCAGATGATTTTTGTATTTTTAGTAGAGACAGGGTTTCACCGTGTTGGCCAGGCTGGTCTCAAACTCCTGACCTCAGGTGATCCACCTGCTCTGGCCTCCCAAAGTGTTGGGATTACAGGCATGAGCCACCACACCTGGCCTTATCTCTGTGATTTCAATAATCATCTCTGTATTTAAACAGGAAGAAGGGCTCAGGAGGAAGTACCTTGCCAGCTTCTTTTCCCCTTTCCTATCAAAAGCATTATCTCACATCAAATATCATGAGTAAAAACTGGTTTACGTGGCCACCTTTAGCTGCAAGGGAGGCTGGGAAAAACAATACTTGACTTTTTCACTTTAGTTTTGAGAGCTAAGTAGCATGAAATGTGTTGTTTAAGGCTTTAGAATAAGATTGTCTACACACTGAATTTCTCCAACTTTTGTTATCTGCCTAATAATTGATTCCACGCTTCACAAAACATTTAGACTTATAGTTTTAGTTACATAAAATTTACCTGAATTTCACATAATTTTAAATAATAAAAATACTAATTTAAAAAATCATGTTCTGGGCTGGGGACGGTGGCTCACACCTGTAATCTCAGCACTTTCGGAGGCCGAGGTGGGTGGATCATGAGGTCAGGAGTTCGAGACCAGCCTGGCCAACATGGTGAAAACCCATCTCTACTAAAAATGCAAAAATTAGCTGGGAGTGGTGGCAGGTGCCTGTAATCCCAGCTACTCAGGAGGCTGAGGCAGGAGAATCACTTGAAACCGAAAGGTGGAGGTTGCAGTGAGCCGAGAGTGTGCCACTGCACTCCAGCCTGGGCAACAAGAGCAAAATTCTGTCTCAAAAAAACAGCAAAATCATGTTCTGACACATTCTTTTATGTTTTTCCTGAGAATGTATGTGTGTGTGTATATATATATATATATATATACACACACACCCCTATATATGCACATATGCACACACACATAGTCAAATTACCTAGATTGTGTTACACCTTAATTCAATTTCTTTCATTTTTCTTTTCTTGTTATTTCTACTACTAGATGTTCTTAACTTGGGATTTTTAGTCTTCATCTTCACATAGAGGTAGATTTTCAGATAGCATGGCCTTGAGATAATGAAAACTTTGGTGAAGACTATTTTCAAATTTCTATTAGACGTTACTGTGGCAAGGAGTAATCAGGATTTAAGGTTAGTTCGTTAAAGATTTCATGGAGGTATTGACCAATGAATACTTAGTAAATTTTTGCCTAGCATTTGGTGAACAATGAGCTAGGGTTTTGTAGAGATAATGATTCAGAGAAAAAGGTACCAAGTTACTGGAAGTGTTAGAAACTGTGAGTAGAGCTGAGAATTCACAGAAGGCAGTAGAAGTTACAGAGGGCCACTGAACTTGACCATTCCTGGCCTAGGCCTACCTACCAGTAGCCCACTCTTGCATCCACCATAACTATAGGCTCCATGAGAGAAAGACTTACGATATAAAGGGAAGACCTGCTGAATCCTTAGGCAACTGTCATCTCAGTTGTAGAAAACTTCTGGAAGAGAACTTATTATGAAAGAAATAGGGACATCAGTGTTTTCTGGAAAACAGTTGATTCCCCACCCTCCATACTCCCAGAATTCAACCAAGTATCATCGTAGAACAAGGCTAACTCTCACTTACTCAAGTAGACAGGGCTTAAAAGCTTTAAGCTTTGTAATTTTGCTATAAATGTAAGATGGAAGGGTAAATTTAAAATTTTAATTAAAATTACTGAGACATCACAAAAGTGCTGCTTTGTTTTTCTTTAGTTGTCTCTTGAATTATAGTTAAATTTTAAAGTCATAATTAGTATAAAATGTATGTAGCATTCAACTTAGAACTGAGAAAAGTATTTGAAATTTGCTGATTGTAATCAGGACATTCAAGCAAGAGAAGGCAATATAGATTCAAATTTTGGATTTGTTTGAGAAGCCTGGCTAATTTGGAGAATTTTGTGAATAGTTATATTATGAAAGTTATAATCATGATACATAATCTACAGTCAAGTATAATCATCCTTTATTACAGAAATATCAAATATGAGCTGAGTGATTTTAATGCTAACTGCTTTTCTTCCTTAGATTTAACCTCACATAAACACTTTTACAAACACATTTAAAAGTTTCTTCTGGAATTGAGGTACTCCCAGTGAAGAGTACAATTTACACCCTGTTGTATTTTACATCTAGGCTAGCTGCTCAGATATTTCTTCTCAAGGCTGAGGGTGTAGTGGAATCTCTGGATGCTTCAATAAATTAGAAGAGAAAAATGTAACTAGAAAACTTTGGATATGGGTATATTTGGTCAGAGGACAAAAGTGATAGTAGACTCAATTCAACTCATGTTTCTTTGTTGCTTTTAAACTTACTCATTTGAATTATATTTTCCAACATTTGTACATCAGAAAATAGAATATATATACATATAGTATTTACAATTAAACAATACATATTATAAATAAACATATAGTATATGTTTATAATTAATATATATGTTGGTTTAAATTATAAGTATAATTTATATATATATGTTGTTTTTCTCTTTATTTCTTCTAAAAAAAAAAACGGGATACATATGCAGAATGTGCAGGTTTGTTACATAGGTATACATGTGACATGGTGGTTTGCTGCACCTATTGACCCACTCTCTAAGTTCCCTCTCCTCACCCCTCACCCCCCAACAGGACCTAATGTGTGTTGTTCCCCTTTCTGTGTCCATGTGTTCTCAATGTTTAGCTCTCACTTAAGAGTGAGAACATGTGGTGTATGGTTTTTCGTTCCCGTGTTAGTTTGCTGAGGATAATGGCTTCCAGCTTCATCCATGTCACTGCAAAGGACATGATCTCATTCCTTAGGACTGCATAGTATTCCATGGTGTATATGTACCATATTTTCTTTATCCAGTCTATCATTGATGGGCATTTGGGTTGGTTCCATGTCTTTGATTTTGTAAACAGTGCTTCAATAAAAATAGGTGTGCATGTGTCTTTATAGTAGAATACTTTATATTCCTTTGGGTATATATCCAGTAATGAGATTCCTGTGTCAAATGATGTTTCTGGTTCTAGATCCTTGAGGAATCATTATGCTGTCTTCCACAATGGCTGAACTAATTTACATTTCCACCAACAGTGTAAAAGTGTTCCTATTTCTCCACAACCTCACCAGCATCTATCGTTTCCTGATTTTTTGATAATCGCCTTTCTGACTGGTGTGAGATGCTATCTCATTGTGGTTTTGATTTGCATTTCACTGATGATTAGTGATGGTGAGCTTTTTATTGTACGTTTGTTGGCTGCATAAATGTCTTCTTTTGGCAATGTCTGTTTATATCCTCTGCCTACTTTTTGATGGGGCTGCTTTTTTCTTCTTGTAAATCTATTTAAGTTTCTCATAAATTATGGATATTAGTAGACCTTTGTCAGATGGGAAGATTGCAAAGATAATCTCCCATTCTGTAGGTTGCTTGTTCACTCTGATGATAGTTTCCTTTGCTGTGCAGAAGCTCTTTAGTTTAATTAGATCTCATTAATCAATTTTGGCTTTTGTTGCAATTGCTTTGGGTGTTTTTGTCATGAACTCTTTGCCCATTCCTATGTCCTGAATGGTATTGCCTGGGGTTTCTTTTAGAGTTTTTATGGTTTTGTGTTTTACATTTAAGTCTTTAGTTCATCTTGATTTAATTTTTCTATAAGGTGTAAGGAAGATGTCCAGTTTTAACTCATTTTATGAAGCCAACATCATCTTGATAGCAAAACCAGGAAGAGACACAAGAAAAAAAGAAAATTTTGGGCCAATATCCCTGATGAATATCAATGTGAAAATCCTTAATAAAATACTGGGAAATCGAGAATAGCAGCACATCAAAAAACTTACCCACCATGATCAAGTTGGCTTCATCCCTTGGATGTAAGGCTGGTTCAACATATGCAAATCAATAAACGTAATTCATCACATAAAGAGAAACAAAGACAAAAACCCGTGATTATCTCAATAGATGCAGAAAAGGCCTTTGATAAAATTAAACATCCTTTCATGTTAAAAACTCTCAATAAATTAGGTATTGATGGAGCATATCTCAATAAGAGCTATTTATGACAAACCCACAGTCAATATCATATTGAATGGGAAAAAGCTGGAAGCACTCCCTTTGAAAACCCATACAAGACAAGGATCACCACGCCTATTCAACATATTCAAAACTGTGATATGGTTTTATAAATAAGCAGTCATGTATGTCTTCTTATGTCTTATAATTTTGAGAAGGTCTTTCCTCCAATATTTTTTCCTTGCTTATTGTGATGGTTAATACTGTCAACTTGATTGGATTGAAGGATGCAAAGTATTGATCCTGGGTGTATCTGTGAGGGTGTTGCCAAAGGAGGTTAACGTTTGAGTCAGTGGGCTGGGGAAAGCAGACACACCCTTAATCTGGTGGGCACAATCAAATCAGCTGCCAGTGAATATAAAACAGGCAGAAAACCGTGAAAAGGCGAGACCGGCCCACCCTCCCAGGCTACATCTTCCTCCCGTGCTGGGAGCTTCCTGCCCAAGAACATTGGACTCCATGTTCTTCAGTTTTGAGACAGGCTGGCTCTCCTTGCTCCTCAAGCTTACAGACAGCCTATTGTGGGACCTTGTGATCATATAAGTTAATATTTAATAAACTCCCCTTTATAGATAGATAGATAGATAGATAGATAGATAGATAGATAGATAGATTTATATTAGTTCTGTACCTCTAGGGAACCCTGACTAATACAGATTTTGGTATCAGGAGTGGTTCTAGAGGAACATAATATTAAAAATGGAGTTCTTTCATTGGTTTTAGGGTTTCTGGAGTTGGCTCTTTAATATGATTAGACCCCAAAATGCTAAGGATTCTATTTCTAATAGTATGGAGAACACTGATAGTCCTTGGCATGAAGATTTTAGAGAGTTTTGCAAAATAAATGTATTTGATACTCCTGATTCATGAGGGGCACGGAGTTTAGTGACTCTATATATAATACCTTTGATCATATGTGGAGAACCAAGGAACATAATGAAGCTGATTGATTGCTCCCAAGTTCACCGGAGGGAGTGATGAAAGAAAATGGTGATGAACTCCGAGATTCTGTCTCCCAGCTTCAAAAGCCAATACTGAGCCTCAAATATGCTATGATTGCCCTGAGTAGAGTCTTATCTCCTGTCAAGAAAGAGCAGAAATCATGGAAAAACAGACTCAAGCTCTTATTATGTGAGTGGCTGACCTGCAATGAAAGGTGCATGCACAACCTCACCAGGTGTCTACTGTTAAAGTGAGGACATTGATTGGAAAAGAATGGGACCCTGCAACTTGGAATGGGGATATCTGGGAGGACCCTGATGAGGCTGAGTATGCTGAGTTGTAAAACCTGATGAATCTTTTTTGCCAGAAGGAACAGCTTCCCCATCCTAAGTAGTGGCAACATCCTCTCCTCCACCCATGCTGTCATTAACCTTTCTGCCTTTGTCTGAAGAGATAAACCCTGCACTGCCTGAGGCAACAGTGATGACCTCTTGTAAGGCAGTTGCCTGGCAAAGTTGTGTTGATTCTCCTCAGGAGCCACCCACAACACCCCCGTTGGCTTCAAGACCTATAACTAGACTAATGTTCCAGCAGGCCCCTAGAGGTGAGGGTGAGAGTGTGACCCATGAGGAGGTGTGCTACACTAGAAAAGAAGTGCTTGAGTTCTCTAATTTATATAAACAAATATGGAGAACAGGCATGGGAATGGATATTAAGGGTATGGGATAATGGTGGAAGGAACATAGAGTTGGAACAGGCTGAATTTACTGATTTGGGCCCACTAAGTAGGAACTCTGCATTTAATGTTGCAGCTTGGGAAGTTAGAAAAAGTTCTAATAGCTTATTTGTTTGATTATCTGAAATATGGATTAAAAGGTGGCCCACTGTGAGTGAACTGGAAATGCCTGATCTCTCTTGGTTTAATGTAGAGGAAGAGATCTAATGGCTGAGAGAGATTGGGACGGTGAAGTGGATTAGTTACTTTAGACCTACTCATCCCAGCTGGGAGGGTCCAGAAGATATACCCTTGACCAATGCCTTGTGAAATAGATTTCTGAAGCCATCACTTGCATCTTTGAAGAGCCCTGTAATTGCTCTTCTCTATATGTCAGATCTAACAGTGGTAATCTCAGTCAAGAAACTACAAAATTTAAATACAATGGGAATAATTGGATCCTGAGGTGGCAGGGGCCAAGTGACAGCACTCAACTGTCAAAGGCAAGGTGGGCACAGCTACTACCATAACGGACAGCAGAGGGAAAGCAGCAATCAGAACAGTCTGACTCGTGTGGAGCTCTGGCATTGGCTAATTAATCACGGTATTCCTAGAAGTGAAACTGACAGGAAGGATGCGGCATTCCTACTTAATTTATATAAGGAGAAAACTTCTAAGTCGACTGGACAAAAGACTAATTCAAATTAAAAAACTAAGAATCACAACCCCTCAATCAATTTTCAGACTAGAGCCAGTTTACAGGCCCAGAACCCCTTGAACCCTGTTGTTTGCCAATCACATTTTGCTTTGGGAATTAGGCAGTCAGTCTCACAACTGCTTTTCTTGTCTATCTTGTTTTGTCAACTGGCTACTCACAGTTTAGTTTCTCTAGGAACTACTCTCAGTTGAAGGAAAGTGCTTTGCCTGATTTCATGCCTGCTTCCTGGGGTAGCCTGTAATCAATAACTTGATGTAGGAGTAAAAAGACATGGCTTCCTTGTCTCAGTTGAAGCAAGGCAAGGAATTTCCAGCTCCAGAACTCTCCATAATATCCAGTTGGGGCCCCCATTGAAATTTCATCACAGTACAATGTCTCTACCTGCCCAATCCTATTCTCCTCACCTCTCCTCCTGAGTAACCATTTGTACACAAATTTCAGAGACTCAGTGTATCTGTTTTCCAGGAATCTTGTTTATGACAGTTGGTACCAACCTCTGTTGTCGTAGGAGGCTGACTCTGAAATGAATTTTTCAAGCTGGATTACCCAGTTACTGTCTGGCAGTTAAAACATTATTACTTGTGAAAGAAGCCCTTACTGGCCATGGCAGGTGTGGTGTAGACATTCAGCTTTCCCTGCTGGTGACCTGGGGTGGAATACCAATGGAAAGGAAAATGCTAATGCACACTCTGTATCAGGTATTTCATGGGTATGGAGGAAGTAGTAATTTTATGGACTAGGAGGCTATTGCTGGGCATCATCAATGCATTGAAGGTCATCAAAAGCTGAAGGTAAATAACTCCAATATAAGACAAAGCATGAAAAACAGGAGATGTTGTTGTAGCACATAGAGAGACTCTTAATTCATACACCCAAAGGACAGAAGAAGATGAGGATACAGATCAGGTCTTGTTTATGAGAGCAGAGTGCTCCAGAGAGAGTTGACTGCCCCAACATTTGGCCATTTGGTATGCCAAGGTCAGGACACTGAATGTGAAGGAGTGAGAATGTGAAGGAGTGAGACCCTTATACTTGGAAAAAGGACATCTGGATTGGTGCACCTCCAGGATATATTATACATACAAATCAATGAGCATGTTGTGATATTATGTCTGAACAAGGAGGTAGAATAGGAGCAGCCCTATTGTGAATTGTATGTGTTCCCCCAAAATTCATGTTTCAGTCCTAGCCCCTAATGTGATGCACTTGTAAATAGACCTCTATGGAATAAACTAAGGTTAAATGAGATCATCAGGGTAAAGCCTTAATGTGATGAGAGTAGTGTCCTTATAAGAAGAGTCTCTCTCTCTCTCTCTCTCTCTCTCTCTGTCTCCTCTCTCTTCCTCTCTCTCTCTCTCTCTCTCTTTCTCTCTTCCATATGCGAACACTGTGAGGTGACCACTTGCAAATTGCAAAGAGGATCATCACCAGAATCTGAACTCTGACAGATCCTTGACTTTGGGCATTCTAGGCTCCAAAATTGTGAGAAAATAATTTTCTGTTCTTCATGCCGCCTAGTTTATGGTATGTTGTTATGGCAGCCTTAGCCCCAAGGACTATCACTCCCAGTATCACAATTGGAAATTTGTGCTTCTTGATCATGAAACTCTTAAGATTTTCACATCTGATAGTCCTGATTCTGAGGAAGAAATGCTTCCATTTGGGAATGTAATGGGAATCCTGCTATGAAATTTAAAGCTAGGGCTGCTTCCTGGCTGCATCTGACTCCTTGTCTCAAGAGACTAGCAGACAAGGAAAGGCTCTTTCCTTGAAGGGGTAATTGAGGAAAAGCTATTATTATTCAATGGGGAAAGGGAATAAAATATGTTGCACTCGGGTAACCCACTGGTGTGTCTTTTAGTACTCACTTGTTCACTTTTGACTGTAAATGGACAAAACTGACAGGTGCACCTGGAGAAGGACAGGTGGACAGGAAAGCTTTGCCCTTGGAAATAAGGTTCTGGTTCACCACACCAGATATGTTCCCAAAGCCCTTCAAGTCCTTCGACAAAGATCTGGGAAATATAGCATGGGTAATAGCAGAGCGATTATGAGTACCCATTGTGGCCTTAAGACCAGCTGCAGTGGGAGTGGATGTAGTTGGCCAGCTAACCTTCCTTTATTTAAGTTTTTGTAGGAAAAGAGACCAACCAGAAGCTTTTTCAAGATGGATGGAAATCATGATGAGGGGCTAAGGTCAATACTGTTGTGTATTATCTAGAACCCACTTTAGAATGGACCAACCATTGCCCCAACTACAGGGAGTATTGCCTCAGAAGTTTAAAGGTTAAGTCTTTGTCCAGGAATTAACCTTGGCCAAGGAAGCTGCCTTACCTAATGGGGCATCCTGTGTCCAATGACAAGCCAATGGAATGGGCATACAAATCTCCTGCCCTCTTGTCTCAACTGGGAGAACTCTAAAGGACCTTTTAGATCTAGGTTCACAAACAGGTAATCTGAAGACATCTGCATCAGAACTCACTTTCTGCATTGCCGAGTTTCGCTTCCATCATCCGTCATTTCTTCACCCATGATTATGACATGATAATAGGATTTAGGTGTTTTTCCAAAGGTGACTTCCCAATAAAGTTTCCATGCACAAATCCAAACATTTCAGGGTCAATTAAATACTGGTGCTGTGAGGAGTGTATATGCCTCAGCGACTGAGAAAGAACCAGTGTGGAGACAGAGACATCTGTTCTGAGCCTCTATTACAGGTCAGTTTTGATTTTACCCCACATACCCTCATTCCCAGAGCTAGGCTGATGAAGCTCTCTTTCTCTGAGACATTGACTGTCTTGCTACAGGGACTACAGCAGGCAAGACAAGACAGAACCTATGTAAGAAAATGTGAGCACAATATGATATCTCAAAGGAAAGACAGACCCTGGGAACAATGTGAGGGCTTTTGACTCCAGGTCAGAGGCAGATTTTCAAATTATGTCATATGCAGTGTTGTGTGTTGACTAGGAGCAAGGAGCATAAATTTGGTAGCCTTGGACATCTTCTTTTATATCTCTCAGCTTCGGGAAATGGTAACAGAACTTACCAGATAGTGTTTTTGGAAAGATTAGATGAGATGAGGCTTATAAAATGATTAGAAATATGCCTGCCATCTAGCATATGCTCAATGGATGTTTGCTATTATTAGATGTGGGTGGTAAAGGTGATTTTTGCTAAGCTTCAGAGTATTGGGTAAAAGTTGATTCAATAATTTTTATCTGAAATCATATTTGTTTCTGAAGACTGGCAGTAGGACTGAATTAATAGAGGGTCAGAGTCAGTTAATGGAAGAAAAAGGATACAGCAGCAAAGAATTATAGGACTGACATGACCCCCAAAGCACTCTTGTCCTTCCTTAAGGAGTTAGTTCTTTCTACTTTATGGTATGAAGATATTCATTATTTTATGTTGTATGCATGTAGATTTTTTCTTCCTGAATGCAAATATGATGCCTTACTAATCTTTATTTTCCATGCAGTATTCTGCCCAGTGTAAATGATTATGACATGATAATAGGATTTAATATTGCCATTCCTGTTTCCGTTGTTCTGAGTCAGTTCTCTGCTTGGAAATCATCAGTGGTATCTTAGGTACAGTTTGAGATTTGGTTTCCTTAGCCTGCTAATCAATGCCATCTACAATCTGGTTCTGATCTAAATTTCTAGATTTAATTCCCATTCATCATTTCATGCAACCTCTAACAGAGTCAAACTGAACTATTTGTTGTTTTTTGCACATGTTCGTTGATTTCTTTGAGTCCTCATTTTAACAAAGCTCTTGGTTTTCCTCCCTTCCCATGGTTGTCAGCCAGTTCTTCTCTCACCCTTCCTGCTGGCCATTCATGAAACTATTCTGCTCCATTTAAATGAGTCTGGACGCTCAGATGGGTTGGTTCCCACCAGGGAGAGATTGGCCTATGAATATGTATAGGCTCCCTGCCTGCCTGTGTGCATCTGAGGACTAGGGTGGATGGTCCCCTGTGCCAGGACGAATGCTAGCATGCTATGGATTAGGCCACTATGCTACACTGAGACATGACCTCAGGGTCAGAATGAGGATTCTGCCATTTTCTAACGTGAGTTTTCCTGGAGGAACATATGATGTGATCATATTGTAGATAAGTACATCAAAAACTTGGACTAAGTTATAAGAGAATATTGAATATATATATACACACACACACACACACACATGCCTGCATACATATGTATATGCAGATTTATGTATATATATGTTTTAAGCAATCAGTGTTGGTATGTAACAAATACAGTTTTATACATACTATTTACTTAGGGCTAGCAAACATTCTGCAGCTGCTTAACAAGACAAAGAATAGAAAAAGTTATGAGTTCAAAATGTGTTTTTTCTCAGTCTTTAACAACTATAATTATATCTTACGAAGTATCTTTCAACTACATAGAAGTAATTATATAAAGGTTTATTGAAATATTAGGGTTGGATATGATAATATCTATTGCTTTATTTGTTTGTTTTGCTATGTGCCATTCTTTCTGTCCCTTGGGTCTGTATTAATTTCTATCAAGGCCTGTACCATGTTTTTTACACTTACATATGCCCAGAAAATCTTGTAAATGTTGTTGAGAAAGCTGCTTTAATATATTCAGAAGAAAAAAACCATAAAATCACAACACTAAATTTTTAATGAGAGAGGCTTCTACAGATATAAAAAAGACAGGTGTTCTATTCACATGGATTAGAAAAGCCTATTTAAACATAATTTTGATTTCATTTTGTTTGGAAAGATCCCAGAATAAAGGAAATAAAATCTGGTGATATATGAATGTGAAGAGCTACAAATGAATTTGAAAAGAAACTGCATCAGTTTAATTTAAACTAAGTGAAAACTAAAAAATGCTATAAATGCCTAGATATATCCTCACATGTGATGAAATGTCTGGGTATTTGGTGAATTGAATGTAAATAGTTTGGGGAATTGAATGTAATAGTTCTGGTGAACTGGTGAATGTAAATATTTGGTGAATTGAATATAATCCTTTTCATTGGAATGACTGGTACCTGGCAGATGACAAAAATTGGGAGGTAGAAGCATCCATGGATGTAATCTGGTTCGGCATTCTTAACTTGCACTCAGTCTCAAACTCTGGTGCAACTGACAGCAGGGTTCAAGTCTTCTGTCTATTACTTAGAAGCACCTTCATGGTCCTCTCAATTCAATCTCTATTATACCTATTTATGGAATGTTTTGAGTTCCTAAAATATGTTTGGTGACATAATAATAGGAAACCCTGAGAGATGCTTGTTACTGCCCAGGAGTGATTCATGGAAACTAAGGGCAGGGGATTAGTCAAACTCCTGAGGTATCAGAGGCAGGACCAGACAAGAGCTCTGGGGCAAAGCTTGTCTATTCTTGCCCCGTGAGTCTCTTCCCCTTGGTTTGCTCCTTCACCTTTCTCCACAGATCAGCTTTGTCTTCTCCTTCTCGTACCTGAGAACTATGCAGTTGGTATCTATGGCAGCATGTGGTTCTTCCAGCCCTGTAATTCACCCCTACTGTCAGCTTTCATCCCTATTGTGTACTCCAGTGCCCCAAATTAATAGTTCAACAAGAAGAAAGGGGAATCTGACTGGCTGGTTTAAGTCAAGCATGTATTACAAGCGTTTATGACAAAAATAAAAGGGACTTTCTCTGCCTATGGGGCTTACCTTTGGTGAGAAAAGTAGTGTTCTGTCCTAACCGACTTTGTGTTGCTATAGCAGAATACCCAAGACTGTGTCATTTATTTGAAAGAGGTTTATATTATAACTCATGGTTATACAGGCTGAGAAGTTCGTAGTCTTGGCCTTGCCTTCTGGCATGGGCTTTTTTGCTGTGTCACAACATGACAGAGAAGGCCAAAGGGGGAGGTAGATGCATGTGAAAAGAAGAAAACTTGATGGGTATCCAAGCTTTAAAACAACCCCTTCTGGCAAGGACTAATCCAGTCCTATGAACTCATGTAGTCTTGCGAGCGTAAGAATAGCAGCAAGCCATTCATCCAAGATCTACTCTATAACCCAAACGCCTCCATGTAGGCTGAACCTCCCAACACCACCACTTTGGGAGCGAGATTTTAACATGAGAATTTTAGGGACCAACAAACCACATCCAAACCGTAACATGTTTTCAAAAAGAGAAATACAGACTGGGAAAACATCCCAGAAATTGTTTGACACAACTCACTTTTTTTCATTCAACATGCACTTATCTAGGACCCAACTTGTGTGTCATGTTGTAGGGGTGAACAGGAAGGTCAACATCCCTGGCCTCACTGAGATTGCATTCTAACTTATAAGGCACCAAGATGGATGCTGAGTGAGTCTGTCAACAGGTTACATTTTCTCTGATTTCCAGGAGTTTCATTTAGAAAGAACCCAAGTCTTGAAATTTAATAATTGAAGAGATGAAATATTCTTTATAATTTCCCATTTATGACATTACAAAATCAAATCTATCAGCACTTTTGACCCCTACTGAGTAGTATTCTAGGCACTTCATGGGATACAGAGGAAGCACAATATAGATCCTACCGAGAAGGAGATTAAGCATTTCTGAGGCAATAATTTATGCAGAGAACATCCATAGAGTTTAAATATATGTGATTAAGTTTATGCTGGGAGCCATAAATGCAAAAGACACTTGGAGAAAACACAGATTTCTGTAGGCTGAGGTCACCAAGGAAAAACATAACAGGACATGTGAAGCTTTATCTGGGATTTGTATTTGGGCAGAATTTCAATATGAAAATAATTTTAAGTGAGATGGTTTATAATCTTCTCTACTGAACCATGAAGAAATTGAATTTTTTGCTACTAGTACTAAATGGAGACACATTAATCATGAATAAATGTGAACTATAAAGACCAAGTTGAGAAATGGATGACAAATATAGCAGATGTAGGAGAACAGCTATTTGTGACATTTTAGTTCATTCAAGTTTCATCCTAAAGAGATTTACTTATGGATGCAGGAGGTTTACAAAGGGCAGATGATGGAGAATACTGTCATGAGTCAGTTCTGAGTGGCCACTTGTAAAGGAAGAGGTAAATATTATTTTCCCACTGGAACAGTTGACTGTAGGACATAGGCATTAGGTGTTATTAGGCAGCATTAGGGTAAAATCCAATAAGGCCAGTAGTATTTGGAGACCTCCAGATAAAATGTGCTGAGAACAAAGGTATAAATAAAAGAGAATTGGGCTGTAAGAATGCAGAATTCTTATTTGCAAACAAGTCACATGTGATGATGCATTGGAAACAAAGTTTGTAAGGACTTATTTGGCCTTTGTAAAGCTTTGTTTAATGAAAAGGTCAATTTTCAAAGCAAAGTAAGCTCAAATCTCATCAAGTTGGAAGCCAACTTTCCAATAATTAATCTGACCATTCAGAACAGAACTGAGATTTTTTTTTTTTATAAGAACTGGCTTTATGCCAAAATCTACTTGAAAATGTTTTATTTTTTCTTCAAGTGAAGTTTAGAAGAAAAATGAAAAGTTATTTTAGTTTGGTTGTGAAAGGTTATTCTCCCTGTGCCTCACTTCCTCCACTTTCCGGATACTCACTACCATCTGCAAGTCCTGAATTACATTATTTTTGGATTGTATTATATAACTGTAATTTTTGCATTTATGTCACTTAAAGACCTAACCTCAGAGCCTGAAGTTTTCTTCTGTCATTGCACTGAGGAATATTTTTAAACAATGATTTGAGTTGAATAATTCTCAATCAACTACCTTTCTCTTTTTCCTGGAAGAATTACTGTCCTCTTCCCAAAAGGAATTGGAGAGTCTGCTCTGTAGCCTCCCCAAGCAGTGAGACTCATAACATTTTTTCTTCTTTTCCTTGTGTGCCTAAACTATTTTTAGGGTAAAATTGTACACATGTATGTAATAAGAGGATACTGCTGTGGGAGTACTTATACTCAGATACTAACATACAAGTATATAGAAATTTTACAAAAGAACCACAAGATCACTGATATATGTGAATTCTAGCCATGAGTTTTGAGACAGCCTCCAATGGGCTGTGTTTTTGAAAGGTTTCTGCTGAGAACCAATCTGGAGATACTAAAGTGCAGAATACATTGGCAGAATAAGGGACCTTTCCCTTGCCTTCCATACAAAGCCTAGAGATACCTGTTAGTGTATTGCAAAACACACAAGTCGTGTATCAAATTTTAATGAGAGATGTGCTAAACACAGAAGGCATGGCTATCTTTGAGTCAGACTGAAACCGACCCAGTTGTCCCATAGACTGTTCTTTTCAGTAAACATGGAGATTTACCCTTCTAGTGTTAAAAAACTTGAAACTTAATGTTAGTTTTCATTTTTAGTTATTTGCTTATCTTGAGACAGAGTCTTGGTCTTTTGCACAGGCTGAACTGCAGTAGCACAATCTTGGCTCACTGCAAACTCTGCTTCCTGGGTTCAAGCAATTCTCCTGCCTTAGCCTCCTGGGTAGCTAGGATTACAGACACGCACAACCACACCCAGCTAATTTTTGTATTTTTAGTAGGGACAGGGTTTCATCATCTTGGCCAGGTTGGTCTTGAACTCCCAGCCTCACGTGATCCTCCCATCTTGGCCTCCCAAAGTGCTGGGATTACAGGTGGGATTATATTTGTTTTATCTGAATTCTTTCCTCAGGAAATGACCTCCACCGACTCTCACAAAAAGTATCAGAAAACTGAAACCAGATCATTGCTTCCTTGCCACTCCCTGGTTCCTGTTTTCTTCTACATTGTTTCATTTCTCATCTGCTATATAAACCCCTGGTTTTAGTCAGGGAGATGGATTTGAGACTGAGCTCCCATCTCTTCAGCTGCAGCATCCGATTAAAGCCTTCTTCCTTGGTCATACTTGGCATCTCAGCGATTGGCTTACTATGCGGCAAACAGCAGCACTGAAACAGAACCCCTGATGTTTCAGGAACAAAGTCACGTTTTATTAGTTTGATTTCCACCTAGAAACCTAGTGACCCTTCACTAAAGGTTTCACAGGCAGGTTTCCAACTGGATGTTCTATCGTTCCTTTGCCAAAGATACACAAACACACAAATGCCATGTGCACACAGACATACACATAAACAGGTGTGTGTGTATGTGTGTGTGTGTGTATATAGATATATACTGCATATATATGCACATATCTTAAGGTCCACACACATCCACATGTGTGTACACAAGAACATATATTCTGTAATCATACTGATTTATATTTCGAAACAAATACTACTCTTATGAAAGTCAGCATTTTTATGCATTAGGAAACCAGGTAAAGCTCAAATTTTACAGTATCCCATAACAACTGTCATCACAAAATATTACTGAAAAATCCTAGGGAAGATACAAATCCAAGTATTTGTACCTTGGATTTCAGATCCAAACCCAGTGTATCTCCCTTAGCCCTCCACACGTAGTACTGCAAGTACACTACTTTCCATAGGCTTGTTTTCCATATGGAGCAGCGGTTTTGACCTCCCTCGTGGTTTCTTTCAGCAGAAGTTCTCTCAATGGCTTTAATTGCCAATTACAATATGGCATTCTCTTCCTTAGAAGACTTTTATTTCTCTCCTTGTGTCTAGAGAAAAAAGTCCCCCAAACCAAAATATCTTTAGTAATCTGGCCCATTTCATCTCTCTAGTTTCATTTCACACTTCTCTTTCTCTGCTGACCACCTTACCGTTTCCTATTTCAGGTGAAGGGTAGAGTCAATGGCCACTGAAGAATAAAGAGTTTTATTATATATTGAAAATGTATTATAAAATATATTTTATTGAATTTACTGAAAGAACTTGTGGAAAAATAACAAACTCATGCTGGCCCTTCAACTTCTGATTCTTAGAATTCCTTAGCTGTACATTGGTATGGACAAATAGAGTTACTTTTTTACCAAAACACCAGGGGTTTGGTCTGGGTCCTGCTGCTTGCTGCACAGAAAGCCAGTCACTGAGAAGACGAGTATCGCCAGGGATGAAGGTTTTAATTGGGTGCTACAGCCAAGGAGATGGGAGTTCAGTTGAAACCGTCTCCGAGACCAACTGAAACTAGGGGTTTATATAGCAGGGAAGAAATATAACAATGTGTAAGAAAACAGAAACTAGTGAGGGGCCATGCAGCAGTCATGATGAATGAGGCATCTGGCATCTCATTATATGGATATTATTATTTGGTGAGTTTCAGTTGTTTTATCGTATTTTTGAGAGGTCTGAAGGTTCTTTCCTGAGGAAAGAACTCAGAAAAAACAAATATATGTTTCATGCTTTAAGACCAGAAGGGTCAATTTCTATGTTTATCAAAACAAAATAAGAAAACTGTTTATGGGACACTTGGATTCGTTTCAATTTTGCTCCTTTTCCCACAGTCTCTATTCTCGATTCCAATCCACTGGAGAAATAGAATCATAAAAAACAAAACCTCAAAATTAAAATATGTCATATTTTGATATCACACTCATAAGTTGCAGAAATTACTTTTGAGAAACCTTGCAACCTGTTTTCCTTGGAACATTACCAATGTTCCAATGCACAGGCCCCTTTGTTACCCGTGGAAGAGATTCGAGTTACCCTGAATTACCAGCAACAAATCTGTACAGGTCTGAAGCAATTTCAGCCCTTGCTCCCTCAGAAGAAGAATTCGACTGAGAGGCAGCATGCAGAAAAAGAGGCCAAGGTGAGTTCTAGAGCAGGAGTGGAAGTGTATTAAAAAGTCTTTAGAACAGAAAAGAACTTCTGAAGAGATTCAGTAGGGTGCATGAAAGTCCAAGAGAGAGAAGAGACGAGAAGATCAAGTACCCTGTTTAACCGTGTCCCTAGGACTTTTATAGGCTTGCCTCTTTCCCATGATTCTTCCCCTACGGTGGGCTGTCCGCATGTGCAGAGCCCTCCTTACCCTCAGGAAGTGAGCATGCAGTGTGTTTAGGGAGTTGTACATGCCCACCTGAGGCTTTCTTCCTTTTAACAGCGGCGTGTACCCGAAAGATCATACTTCACTGTTTTTGTCTCTTAGTGTGCATGCCTAGGAAGTTTCTTCTCCCTGGGCCTGCCCTTAACTAACACTTTAATGTTAACAGGTGTGGACCATCAGGAAGTGGCCTCTCCCTGGAGCTGGCTGCACAACTTAACCACTTTTAGAGAGGCAACGCAGTAATTGCCAAAGCATCACCTGATATTTCTAGTGGGTGGAGTGGGGAGCCCACTTCTGCCCTGCTCATGCTGAACTACCTGTAACACCTTGATCACTGGACATTGACAGTACAGGCAGGAGGTGGGAAGATAAGGAAGTCAAAGAGAAAGCCATAATAGTGAGAGGTGAAACAGCCAGGCTTGTGGGTCAGGTGGGGACTGGGAAAACTTTCCTGTCTAGCTAAAGGATTGTAAATACACCAATCAGTGCTCTGTGTCTAGCTAAAGGTTTGTAAATGCACCAATCAGCACTCTGTAAAAATGGACCAATCAGCTCTCTGTAAAAGGGACCAATCAGGAGGATGTGGGTGGGGCCAAAGAAGGGAATAACAGCAGGCCACTCTAACCAGTGGTAGGCAGTGGCAACCGGGTGGCATTCCCTTCCACAGCGTGGAAGCTTTATTCTTTTGCTCTTTGCAATAAATCTTGCTGCTGCTCACTCTTTGGGGTCAGGCAGACCACAAACCCACGGGGAGGAATGAACAACTCCGGATGCGCAACCTTTAAGAGCTGTAACATTCAATGCAAAGGTCTGCGACTTCACTCCTGAAGTAAGCAAGACCACAAACCCACCAGAAGGAAGAAACTCCAGACACATCTGAATAGCTGAAGGAATAAACTCCGGACACATCATCTTTAAGAACTGTAACACTCACCATGAGGGTCCGCGGCTTCATTCTTGAAGTCAGCGAGACCAAGAACCCACCGGAAGGAACCAATTCTGGACACAATAGGAGAGAAATTTTTGGGATGTGTTGAAATCCAGAGGTGACAGACAAGAAAATAACAGGAAATGTGAGGTGAACAGAGAAAAGCCGTCAGATACATGAAGATAAACATAATTGTTAGAGCATCAGCTCTGAAGTGGAGACAGAGAGAAATTTGTAGGAGATGAGACAAATGCTAAATAAAATTATACAGATCAAAAGGCCCAGGGAATTAATTGCATTTCTTTTGTCATTTTCTTCTTTTCATCTATTTCTTTTTATCTTACTGAATTCATTCTGATCACATAATTGATAGTACTACAACTTGGATGTGTGAAACTTTGCTTTTTTTCCCTTCACAGACACGCAGTTGATTGGTGGTAGAGGAAAAATATATGAAATGTAGTCCAATCCAGCAAACTTAGAAGCTTAAAAGAGGATTTTAATCAGTACAGTCAAGTATATCATTAGTTTCTATAGGTTTAATACCTCAGTCTTTTAGATTCCTCTTCTCTACTTTTTCTTCAAAATGGTATCTGGGCTTTTGAGGAAAGGAAGTCGCTTAAAGGACCTTGGGGCAGTGGAGGATGGTGAGTCCATGAGTCATCAGGGAACGGTTTTTAGATTTTTTGCTGGCACTTGAAGGATAATTGATCTAATTTTTGGATTCTTCTAGATTCCAGGGCTAGCTAATGTCTACTCTTGGTAAAAGAGTTGGTGTAAGATACTTAGCTCACTCATATGGAAATATAAATTTTGAAGTTTTAAAAATATATTGAAAATATATTTTCCACACACATACACATTTGTAATTATTACCTATGCATAAAAGGCTGTAGAATAGTTATGCTTCTTGATGTTCTTACTGGTCATTTATTATCTTAAGCTATGCAAAGTTGGATTTTGTGGGATAGAAATTATGTATTAAGACAAAAACTCTACTTACTTTACAAAACCTATGACATCAGGTGTGCATCTTTCTCATTTGTTATAGTATTATTGTTGTTGTTTGTATTTTTTATCCTGAGTTCATGCCCTTTCCATTTAATAAAGCTAGTGCATTGCTAAATATAATTATGTTTTTCTTATAAGAATTTGAAATAGTTTTTTCTTCATGTCTTTAGGCTGTTAATGGTTTTATTAAATATACTTTGTGAGAGGATTTGCTTCCAGGTATCTTTCTGAAATCAGAGTTCCTAGGAGCCTATCTTGGGGACAAAGGTGGAAGAAAGGCATAATCATGACAGTGGGGACTCATGAGGACTACAGGATGCTGAAGGCTCTTCGAGCTTTCAAATACACAGTCAACACAGGCAAACATGGCCTGTGTATTGGCTGACTACCACTTGGCAAAGAGATCTTAAATCCAGAATATTAGCCTGATTATTTACACATTTCCAAATGATGCAGCCTGTAGGTAACAATTTCTAATCATTCATTACTTTGATTCCAGTGTGAATTGTATGACTAATTAGCACATCAAAAGGAAAGCCCGTCATCCTCTGCAGAATTATTTTGCTTCATGGTAAGCTAGGTGCCATGCTTAAGCTGCTGGAGGTGTTGTGAGTGGCTGAAGAGCAAATGAAGTCATTTGCAACTATTTGCTCTTGGTACTATGCCTTGTAAAAAACATGTTCTCTATTTTATTTTCAGGTGATTTAGGTCACTTAAAGCAAAACATCAAAAAATAATTTTAACTCCAATTTTATTATACTTTCTACCTATTTTGTCTTAATTTAACTCTAATACGTAACAGGTGTTTTTTAAAACACACAGTCAGAATTATAAATATCTTTTCGTCTTTGCATTTAAACTCTCCTAGAACTAAAATAGTGTACATTATATGAAATAAATCCAGATACTTTTTATCAGCTAGTAAAGTGACAACAAGTACTTCTACTGCCCTGTATTCCACATAATGAATCCAGTGGACTGAGATCTCTACTTCATTTGTATTTATTTTATTCAGCATTTTTCAGCATAAATCCAAGTACTTCTGTGCACTTTATAAAAAAGAGTTCTAACTACAAAACAAATCAAGTGGCCTTATCCTTATTATAAAGAGATAGAATTAGAAGGTGAGGCCGGGTGCAGTGGCTCATGACTGTAATCCCAGCACTTTGGGAGGCCAAAGCAGGTGGATCACTTGAGGTCAGGAGTTTGAGACCAGCCTGGCCAGCATGGTGAAACCTCGTCTCTACTAAAAATACAAAATTACCTGGGTGTAGTGGTGTATGCCTGTTATCCCAGTTACTTAGGAGGCTGAGG
Organism: Colobus angolensis palliatus; assembly: GCF_000951035.1. NCBI lineage: Eukaryota > Metazoa > Chordata > Mammalia > Primates > Cercopithecidae > Colobus > Colobus angolensis. The sequence goes on from NW_012116566.1 coordinate 2,109,060, forward strand.
TAGAAGAATCACTTGAACCTGGGAGACAGAGGATACAGTGAGCCAATATGGTGCCACTCCACTCCAGTCTGAGTGACAGAGCGAGACTGTATCTCAAAAAAAAAAAAAAATTAGAAAGTGAATGAGTTGTGAAGATACCCACACAATAATTTTTGGAATACTGATTATATTCTTTAGTGAAATTTTATCTGTGGTTGAAGCTAGTTTGAAAACTAAGCCTAATCAGAAACTGTTGCTTATTCTCAACATTTAATGCTATCCATGCATATCTTAAAAATGTTTAGAAATCATATAAATTCTGTGTATAATATAACCCAGAGAGTTAAATGATAACATATATGATAACTTACTAATGTCAAAATTAGATCTCCATTCTATGGCCCAAGTAAAGAACAGTAAAGTCACCTAAGAGATGGAGTGAATATTCATAACATCAACATGATAGAATATTTATTGAGCAATTGTGATACAAAAATTTAACTTTACATTTTCCTGTATGGAACTAGGCTTGGGAAACACTTTCTATTTTGACAAAAATAGAAGGAGTAGTATCATACAAAGGAATGGAGGAAGATGTAAAGAAAACTTCACCTTATAAAATAATAATTCATCAGTTTATGACTCTGCTTTGATTAGTGGCTTCCTTTTATTCTCTTTACTGTTTAGGAGAGTAACACTTGAGTGACCCTTAAATCCATATGTTTTTAAAAATCTCTGGTGAAACGGGAAGGGCACGCTACACACATTTGTTACAGAAGGAAAGATGATGCTTTACTTGAGTAGATGCAGTTGTTTCATATGCAGTTGTTTCATATGCAGTTGTCTGAGCTGTGAGCTATACTAGGTGGTTTTCCATGGGACACAGTTTTTATTGTAAAGAATGACCGACACCAATTATTTGGATTTTAGTATTTGAAAGTGTCAGTGATGACTAAAAACTGTCAGTGATGTAAGACTGTCACTTCAAGGATAACTGACAGTATTTGTTGTCAATGATTGTACTGAAAATTTCTAGTGAAAACTAGACTTTTGGAAAACTTGTGTCTATCATCATGAGCTTGAGAGATTCGTGATTCTGAAAAGACTTTTCTGATGAGATTATTGGTGATATTAACGAATGTGATATCTTGATGTCATAAAACAGAATGTGTCCACATTTCCATAAGCTACATAATTCAGTGAGACAATATATACCAACTGACCAGTACATGATGTTACAAAATTATGCATGAGTAAATGATCAATTTAATTCAAATTTAATTCAAAAAATAAAGTTTAATGTAACAGTACAAAAAGGACATTGATACTAATTCACATTCCACATTGCAGCTAACCTTTAAGAAATCATCACTTGTGCACTTGTTAAACTTTGTGGTAGAAGCAAAGACAAATATCTACAATCATGAAAAATTATTTTTAAATATTTCTCCATTATCCAACTACATATATGTGGGAGGCAACAGATGGAATCCACAATCACATGTAGTAATCCTGCTGTGTGCTATTCAACCAGACATGAAAGAAATGTGCAAAACTGTAGTGTAATTTCACTCTTCTTTCTTTTTTGTATTCTGAGGGAGATATAGAACATAGTAATTTTTCACAAAGATTTTGATACACATAACACACAAAAAACAAAAGCCCTTCTGGCTTCTCAAATCATTTTAATAACATAAAATGTTCCTTTATTTGAAACCGGAATTAGAAATTAGAACTGTTGATCTAAATAGATGGCGTATCTACACTGTTAGATTATTTTTAAGAATGTTGTATTTATTATTATTGTTATTTTTTACTTTAAGTTCTGGGATATATGTGCTGAATGTGCAGGTTTGTTACATAGGTATACATGTGTCATGGTGTTTGCTGCACCTATCAACACGTCATCTAGGTTTTAAGACCTGCGTGCATTAGATATTTGTCCTAATGCTCTCCCTCCCCTTACCCCCAGCAACAGGTCCGGGTGTGTGATGTTCCCTTCCCTGTGTCCATGTGTTCTCACTGTTCAACTGCCACGTATGAGAACATGCCGTGTTTGGTTTTCTGTTCCTGTGTTAGTATGCTGGGAACGATGGCTTCCAGCTTCATCCATGTCCCTGAAAAGAACATGATCTCATTCTTTTTATGGCTGCATAATATTCCATGGTATATATATGCCACATTTCCTTTATCCAGTCTATCATTGCTGGGCATTTGGGTTGGTTCCAAGTCTGCTATTGTAAATAGTGCTGCAGTAAACATAGATGTGTATGTATCTTTATAGCAGAATGATTTATAATCCTTTGGGTATATACCCAGTAATGGGATTGCTGGGTCAAATGGTATTTCTGGTTCTAGTTCCCTGAGGAATCGCCACACTGTCTCCACAGTGGTTGAACTAATTTACACTCCCATCAACAGTGTAAAGGCATTCCTATTTTTCCACAGCCTCGCCAGCATCTGTTGTTTCCTGATTTTTTTAACCGTCAAGGAATGATGTTTTATTAAAGTCCATATAAAAGTTTTGTTTTCTGAAAAATCTATTTTTAACAGTAGAATGAAAATTCTTCTTAATCAAAATCTTATTTTAAATGTGATTTCTTTTTTTTTCAGAGGGAGGATGTCCCACAAATGAATAAATGTGTAGGTATCAATATAAATTGAATGTATTTGTTTCAAAGAACATTCAGCTGTGAGGAAAAAATGTTGACTGTCTCATCTTTATAAAATTTTTCTGAATGTTAAAAAAAAAAACATGTTTAAGTCTGTTTTCCTAGGTACAAGAATTGCTAAATGCATGCACAATATCTATAAAGGTGCACATATGTGAATTTATGAGATCAGATGTAATTGAAACTATACTAAATCATGCTAGCTACTGATTTGATAGTAAATCAAACTAAGTAAAAATTTTTTCTCAGGAGAAAGCAGTATATAATATTTTGAAAAGGCAGTTAATCAAATAACACATCAGTGAAGTTTTCTAGAAAATGTTGAATTCTTCACATAAGATAGATATAAAATCTCTCAGTGCTCCCATCTAATTTTTAAATTCACATGGTGGCTTGTAATGGAACCCCTTTGCACTCAAATTCCAGGTTCCTGGATTAAAAGTAGAACCAGGAGACTACCATCTCAGGATGTGTGTTTCTAGGTAACAGACAGGTATCATGACTGCTGTCTATGTATTGGTAGATATTTGGAAAAACAGTAAGTAGTTAATAGAGAGAAAATATTTTTTATCATAATTAAAAGATAAAACTATTGATGGTGTTTGAGAATCATGGGACAAAGTCTGGGGATAATCCTGGTACATGAAAATATTGCTTAATAAAAAGGGGTCTAGGAAGCCCAAAGATAAGGTTGAGTAGAATTGGTATTAGTTATTGGTAATGTTATTGCATTTATCTTTAAATGCATTTATCGTTAAAGTTACTCATTTGGGGCCAGGCAGGGTGGCTCATGCCTGTAATTCCAGCATTTTTGGAGACCAAGGTGGGTGGATCACCTGACGTCAAGATTTCTAGACTAGCCTGACCAACATGGTGAAACCCCATCTCTACTAAAAATACAAAATTAGCTGGATGTGGTGGTGCATGTCTGTAATCCCAGCTACTCTGGAGGCTGAGGCAGGAGAATAGCTTGAACCCGGGAGGCGGAGATTGCAGTGAGCCAAGATCATGCCATTGCACCCCAACCTGGGCAAAAAAGAGTGAAACTTCATCTCAGACAAACAAACAAAAAAAAGTTGTCCATTTGTGTACTATGGACCTTTTAATAATTTTAATGCTTCCAACTCATGAACATAGTGTATCTTCCCATTGATTTGTGTCTGCTTCAATTTTTTCAAATATTTTATAGTTTTCAGCCTATAGTTTTCAGATCTTTTACCTCCTCAGTTAAATTTATTCCTGAAAATTTTATTCTTTTTAATGCTATTGTAAATGAGATTTTTTTTAAAATTTCTTTTTCAGGTACTTTGAAGTTAGTTTCTAGAAACTTAATTGATGTTTGTGTCTTGATTTTTGTATTCTGCATCCCTACTGAATCTGTTTATCAGTTCTAACAGTTTTTTGCTGGGGTCTTTAAAGTTTTTTCTCTCTCTCTCTCTCTTTCTCTCTCTCTCTCTCTCTCTCTCTCTCTCT
>NW_012116566.1:2113464-2117258 GCF_000951035.1 Colobus angolensis palliatus
CCCAGCTAAATTTTTGTATTTTTAGTAGAGATAGGGTTTCATCATGTTAGCCAGGATGGTCTCGATCTCCTGACTTTGTGATCCACCTGCCTCAGCCTTCCAAAGTGCTGGGATTACAGGTGTGAGCCACCGCGCCCAGTCCAATTTGGATGTTTTTAATTATTTTTTATTGCCTAATTTTTCTGGCTAGGACTTCTAGTACTATATTGAGTAGAAGTGGCAGGACTGGATGTCTGTATGTTTTTTCCTGCTCTTAGAGGAAAATATTTCAGCTTTTCATTGTTGAACATAATGTTAACTGTGGGCCTGTGATATATGACCTTTATGGTGTTGAGAAACATATTTTCTATACCTAATGTGTTGAGAGATTTTATTGTGAAAGGTTGTTGAATATTGTCGAGACTTTTTCTGCATCTATTGAGTTGTTCATGTGATTTTTGTTCTTTATTCTGTTAATGTGGTATGTCACAGTAATTTATTTGCATAAGTTTAATTAGTCATGAATCCTATGGATAAATCCCGTGGTATGGTGTATGATCTTTGTAATGTGCTCTTAAATTGGTTTGCTAGTGTTTTATTGAGGATTTTTGTATCTGTGCTCATCAGGGATATTGGTCAATAGTTTTCTTTTCTTGTAGTGTCCTTGTCTGGCTTTGGTATCTTGGTTGTTGGTCTCATAGAACAAATATGGAAGTGTTTCTGACTCCATTTGCAGACAGAGTTTGAGCAGAATTGGTATTAGTTTTTTTTAAATGTTTGCTGGTTTCACAAGTAAAACCATCAGACCCTAGGCTTCTCTTTGATGGGAAACTTTTCACTACTGATTCAATTTCCTTATTTATTATTTGCCTGTTTAGATTTGTCACAATTTATGTCTTTTTATATTGTTTAGTTATTATCAAATTATTGTAACTTAGTTATTTTTAAAAGTTTTGTCTTTTGACTTTATATTTGAGATGTAAGCAATTTATATACCAGCATTACAGTATTAGGACATTCTAATTTTCACTATTTGCCTATTTTACCATTGAGTGTTATGCTTTCATGCAATTTTTGTATTACTCAAAGCAATCTACAGACTCAATGCAATCCTTATCAAAATTCCAATGTAATTTTTCATAGCACAATTTAAAACATTATTTAAATATTTCAAAATTAAAAAATAAAACTCATATAAATTTTTTCTACAGTGATTCCCAAGGACCTGAGTCCATATTTTATAATCCTATTCTTTCCTTGGTCAACTTCGTAGTAAAAGCTGTGCATTTAGTAAGAGGGAAAGCCAAAGAAGCCATTTAGTCAGATACTGATACAGTTAACTGAGGAACAAGATCACCCCTTCCTCCAACCCATCCCACAATCACTTGCAATTTTTGCTTTAAGCAGATCTTGTTTAATTTTTGAAAACAAAATAGCCTTAAAAAGTATAAAGTTTCATCCTTTTAGGCAATAATTTTTAAGGACCACAACATGACAAATTATAAGCAGCCAGTACAAAGGGCTTAAGGTCCGCATGTGCCTGGCACTTTTAAGGAACAGGAAGGTGGTCCATGTGCCTGGATCTAACAGAATGATAGTGAGTTTGTAAGAAGTGAGGCTAGGAGGTCAAAGGGGTGACTCAGTGTTGCACTGTGTCTAGTGGCTATCCTTTGGAAAGAAATAGGAGCAAATTAAAAAATATGGAGGGTTTTCTGAGGACAGAGTAGTAATAAGAATATATCTTCAAAGCATCACTGTGGCTGTGAACTGAAATCGGGCTTTTATTGGAAGCACTTGTTTTAAGCACAATGCTTGCAGATTATTCTGCATCAAGAGAATCTCTGTAGACCTTTTTAACCATTGATACATTTATTTATTTATCAAATATTTTTTTTTCCAGCATTGTTTCAAGCATTGGTAATACACCCAGGAACCAGAGACTCCCATCTCCTAATGGAAGAGTCAGAGATATGGATAATATCAGTAGAGACTGCTAAAAGTTGGACAAACTATATATTGATTTTATTATAAGAAAACAGATATGAGTGGAATAGAAATTTCATTGTGTATGTAGAATACTCTTCAAAGCTTTCCAGTCTGCTGATTTGAATGGTTTTGTTTTGCAAATTTATTCTATAAATTTTAACTTTTTTTATAATTTTGTAAACAGCGCTCTTATTTATATCAAAATGATCATAAAAATGTGCGTGTATGTGTATATACATATATATATACACATACAAACACATACATATGTATATACATATGTATATATTTGTAGGTGTATTTGCCTGAGATGTGATATTCTGTGAGAAAATGAAGTAAATCATTTCGGGAATATGTGTCATCTCTAAAACAAAATGTTCTTTAGTCACCAGAAAAACGTAAGATTTCAAACAGAAATTGGATCCCTGCCAAGATGTAATTGGTGTTGCTGAAAAAAATTAACATTGTGTTTTTATTCACTTGACTCATAATAGAAGAATGCTTAGGGTTAAGGTTTTGATAGAATTTTCATGGCTTTTGTTTTATTTCCTATATCCGTAACACTGAAAATAATGAAATGTAATTGGGTGACATTTTCTTTACACGTAAGGTTTACATTGATTCTTTTTAAAAACAGCACAGTGTCTGAGGGAGTAAAGAGGTCATTTTTCTAGGAGCAGAGCAAGGCAATTGGTTGATTTGTCCTTTTGTAGGCATTTTCAACAGTGGAAAGAAAACTATTGTTACGAGTGTTATAAGGCAAAATTATTATACACTTAGGAATTAGAAACTAAAATAATCCCTAGTGCTGGTGTGACCAGTGCTGATGGCGAATTTGGGTTATAATCTCACTGCAGGTGTTCACTAGCTCTGTATATTGATACACAATTTGGCTTCTTAAGGTCAAGTTTTCTCATCTCTCTAATGAAAATCCTGGACTTCTTCATGTCTAAGGTCTCCTACAGGCCACATCTAAAATTGTAATCATTTCCTATTCTATTATCTTAAAGAACATAGCCTTTCTATAATTTTTGGAAGTAATTTGTGCCAGTAATTGAAGTCATATGGCAATTTCAATCCAGCAAATATTTCTTCATCTTGGAATTTTGCATAAATAATGCAAAAGGGAGTAAAACACAGACCTTGCTTTATTCAAGTCTAATATGTCAGACCAGTTAAGCAATATGTGCTTATATATAAATTTATAAATTTTTTCTATACATTTTAACTTTTTTTTTTTAATTTTGTAAATAGGGCTCTTATATCAAAATGATCATAAAAATGTAGCAATGTGTACATAACATTTTTGGGGAAGCTAAATTCAGTTTCATAAAGCACTTCCTCTGGGTGGCCTTTTGAGATTGTTTCATTAGTCTTGGTACTTGGTATATTGTGATAATAATAATAGTAATAATTACTAAATACCGGGGACCATTCTCAGCATTTTACATCTAATTCATTTAATTCTCAAAAAAGTTATGATATTTTGCTCCTGTTGTCATTAATATAAGATAAAAAAGTGATGTTCGGAGAATGTAAGCATTTTCACAAATTCACAGAACTAAGTGTCAGTCAATATTTAAATTTTAGTGACCTGATTCTCCAGCCTTTGTCTCCAAAATACATTTTACTGTGATCTTCAAAAATATATGCACTTTTCAGCTTCATAATTCAAGGAGACAATGATATAGATGGATTAGAGTAATTATTTTTTGCATGACTATTGCCCAAGTGGCCAGGCACAGTGGCTCACGCCTGTAATTCCAACACTTTGGGACGCTGAGGTGGGCAGATCACTTGAGGTCAGGAGTCTGAAATCAGACTGGGAA
>NW_012116566.1:2121698-2128580 GCF_000951035.1 Colobus angolensis palliatus
TATACATATGTAACAAACCTGCACGTTATGCACATGTACCCTAGAACTTAAAGTATAATAATAAAAAAAAAAATACAAAAACTAACCAGCCGTGGTGGCACACACCTATAATCCCAGCTAGTCAGCAGGCTGAGGCATGAGAGTCACTTTAAGCTGGGAGGGGGAGATTGCAGTGAGCCGAGATTGCGCCATTACCCTCCAGCCTAGGCTTGAGAGCGAGACTGTCTCAAAAAACAAAACAAAACAAGACTATTATAAGAGTTAGAAGTTCAAGAATCCTATTTGTAAAACTGTTAAGGACATGAACATGTAGGATGCAGTACAGAATAGATTTTACCATTATGAAGATCATCAATTATAATTTTGCTACTCCAATTCCAGAGTAATTTTGATTCAGTGTTTACCATTTACATATTTTTTTAATGAAAATAAATCCTTTTTGGACAGGAGACCCAATAGCCTATTTTAGAGTGCTTTATTTTTTGGGCAATTCATTTTTACTATGCTGTTATTTCGAACAGAGGATGAGTTATTGAACATGTTCAATGTTTTGTTTTCCTGAGACTTGGAAGTTAATTACAATGCAACCAAAATGTCTCTTTACTTATCTCTGTCCCCTCTACCTCCCTGCACTCAATGGAGTCACTCTCTTCCTTAGGGTGGTCCTTTAAAAATAGCGTGAAAAAAGACTTTTGAGAATTTTCTTTCGATCTGTAAGAAAGAACTTGTGCAATCTGATAAAAATAAAGAAATATTAATTTTTGTTTCTATGGGTAATAGAAAATGCATTGATTTGATAATTTATAAGAGCCTCCAAATGGAGGCCATGGATTGAGTAGATTAGCTTTGCTATTTGGGTATTTTATCTATGCTTCTCTAGGCCAGAAATCCCTCCACACACAATTTATAAAGTGATAGATCTGCCTGTGAGTATTTCACAATGGATTATGTGATAATCCACTTTGCTCAACAACATGCTCCTCTTATTTACAAGTCTCTGATTCCCTTCCCTCTGTAGACATGGGAGTGTTCCTCCAAAACCTGGAAGTCTTTGACTCAAATTCTTTTTCCTTTATTTGATGAATTTCAGGCTTTATCTATTCCCAGCATACATACGCTTATTTTCCTTTTTCCCCCTCCAACCTTAGTTTTCTTCTGTTTGTTCTGTCATACTTAACACATTCCCTATGTGTAAATATGCTTAGAAGTATTTTTGGCTTGAATTCCTTTTTTAAATTTTGAGACATTTATTTAACAAGTATACACTTACAATGGAAGAGGAGAAAAAAGTGATATTTGAATTAATTTTGTTACCTGAAACAGGATGGGCTACGATGCAAAACAAATATGCAGGGCGCTCGTTCTAAAATTATTAGAAATTTCAAGACAATGATAGCAGAATATTCAACTAAGCACAGGGATCTTCTGAACACAGAGTATCTTGTGATTGCACAGGTCAAATATACATAAAGCCAGTTCTGCCTGAGTATTCCTGGGTGGAAGTCAGGGGGAGAAAAAATGCTTTGAAGACGTTTTTTCCTTAGATGTGTGTTTTTCTTTTCTTTTTTTCCTGTCACTCTCCTCTGCCGCTTTCCTCCCCATCCTCCCTTCCTCCTCCTCTTCCCCGCCTTCTCTTTCTCCTCCTCCTCCTCCTCTCTCTGTATGTCTCTCTGTCTCCTTTCATAAAACAATGATACCTAGCAAGTGCTTTAGAGTTCTCTGATGACAGATTCTGGTTAAAGATGAAACAAATTAATTTCATCATGGTCATATAATAGTAAATGTCATAAAGGCCAACTTCTAAAAATCCCTAATTTTAGGTATTTTTGAAAGATTATACATTTGATAAGTTTTAAATCAAAATGGTTTGGATAATCTAAAAGTTCATAGATCCAGTATTCCTCATAAACATAAAAGAATCTCACATACAAAAAATAAATCTATCTAATGAAATAACATTCTGGGTGACTAAAGAGAAACTTAAATTTCTCTTGTGTTTTCCAGTATCAAACTAGGTCAGATTCCCTGTCTACCGTAAATTACGCTTGGCATAGAGATTTCAGGAACTGATACTGCAGTTCTAGGTTAAGTTTTAATTTTAAAATAACTTGCTTTAAACAAAATGTGAAGATAAACTTCTAATTGTTTTAACCCAAGTTTGTAGCCTGGATTGAAACATTAGCATCACCTGTAATTTTTCAGAAATGTACATTCTCAGACCCACTCCGGATCTATTGAATCAGAAGCTCTGGCAGTAGGGCTCAGCAGTGAGAGTGTTAACGTGCACATTAGGTTACTTTAACAGACTCTAAAGTTTTAGAATATGGCATTAATCTATAGTACCCCTATTATAAGACCTTTAAATAAAGATCATTATCTGTTCATGGAATAGTTATGAATCAATTAACCTTTTACATATCACAAATGCTGGGGAATTTTAAAATTGAAAGGTAAATAGTAGACATTACATGAATACAATTGTAATTTAATATATGTTATATTAATAATGATAGTCGACAAAATCAGTTATATCCACAAATGACTATTTTTCTGCAAGGAATTAGAAAACAAATAGTTTTATTAGTAGCCTAAATAATTTTATATTTTTCGTGTAGTCTTCTTGAGAGAAAACACTGCTCTTAGGAAATTGCTCTACCACCTCAGAATTCTCTCTTGCAAATATGTCTGCTCTTTCTATTTTTTTCTTTGTGTTGGCCTGCAAGTATTTTTTTTTAACTTTGCATGAAAATACTACTACAGGTTGTTTGCCTGAAGTAGAATCTAAATTACAATAAAAGTTTATTCCGAAAATAGAAGACAATGTTCTGTGAAGCTTGCAGCCAATGAATAGGTTATTAGAGAAGCATTTTCCACTAAGGTTTAGAAATGAAACATAGTACATTTTAATTAATCTAGTGAGTATAATATTAAGTATTTCATATTACTTGTCAATGAGACTATCATTTTATATACATAGGTAAATAAATCAAGCAACGTATATGTCAGAGTTAAACTGAATTGGCCCTTTTGAATTCAGAGGTGGCATTTTAGCTTACAAAGACAGTATTAGGAAAACCTTCCTTTATAGAGCTGAGGAACATGTATATGTTCACATATATAAATATATATGGTTATATATATATATGTAATTTCAGTAGTTTTTTTAGTGTCTGGATTTTTAAATCTTTATCTGAAAACTAATGCATCTGGAAGAGAATACTTTTTATCCCTCAGAAAATAATTCAAACATCTGTAGCTAATTGAAAATCAGGGCTATGGGTATAGATGCAAAATGGTTAGGATGTCATTTCCTTTTCTTCATGGATGAATTAGAATTTTGAAAAGATCACATGATAGATGCACAGATAATACTTAAAATTGAGGAATCATGAAGCAGGACTTTATTCTAAGTCTTCAGATAATGTAATAAGAGTTTCAATAATCTTGAGACGTAAGCAGATAGAAATAATTTTCATGGACTTAATTCATTTTTAATAGCTGTACAACAGTGCCATATATGTTCCACTATTTTTCTGTACATATTTGTCTTTCAAATATAATAGGTTTGTGTTTCAAAATATTTTCTTTTCTGCAAATAATAGTTAATTAACTACATGATTTCAATACTTGCATTCTCAGTTCTTACAGTATGAACAGAAACCACTAATTAAAATGGTAGGGAAAATTTTGAGGTCTATGTGAAAATTATGTCCGTGAATAACAATGATTGCCAAGGACACATATTGATGGAAATATGTCAAACAAAATAAAAGAGCTGAGATATATTCTTTGTTGAAAGAGAAAAGATGTAGTAATCTTTGATATTTAAAATATTGCCTTAGTTGGTAACATCTACATATAATTCAACTTCAGCCAAAAAATATTAAATGTGTTAAACTGCTCTATACTAGTATAAATTAAATTGTGTAGCCTATAAACAAATCTTACCATTTCTCTGCCTTCAACAATTTGTATTTTTCCATTTCACTATTATTATAATGTTATTTTATTTATTGTTTTGATATACCTTATTAACATAATCTGATGAAATTATTTGCTCGTAATATTTATTTCAATATTCAGATACTAAAATAATGAAATACCTCAATTTCCATACCACTTTCCAGTTATAAATATAGATTTTGTTTAACCATGTCTGAGTATATAGTTCATGTATACATAAAATACATATTCAATTATGGCCCAGAAGAAATTCAATTTGTGTGTTATCTATACTTGGAAACTGAAATGGAAAATTGAAGCTGTTGTCTACATAATTTAATATTTTCCATAAATATACTAAAACTATACAGACATTTGACTTCAAAGGAAAAATGTATGTATATGCCTTAAATTTTCCTAATATTATCAGTAGTTGGGAAAATGCTACATATTTGGAATGTACTGTTATATGTACTCTACTTCCAGTTAATCAATATTCTGAAATCTGTGGTATTTTAAAATATTCTGTGTTATAATAAAATATAACAAATGAACCATAATGCACGCACATGTTCTTGCTCTGAAAACGCTAAGTAACATTTATCAAGTAATTTAGTTATGGTTCAAAATTTAATTTAATATATATTTACAGAAAAGTAGATGACAGTCTGTAAGTAAATTAATCCATTCTCACATGCCTGAGACTGGGTAATTTATAAAGGAGAGGGGTTTAACTGACTCACAGTTCTGCATGACTGAGGAGCCCACAGCAAACTTACAATCATGGCAGAAGAGGAAGCAAACACATCTTTCTTCACATAGTGGCAGGAAGGAGAAGTGTAGAAAGAAGTGGAGGAAAGCTCCTTATAAAACCACTGGATCTTGTGAGAACTCACTGACTGTCATGAGAACAGCATGGAGGTAACCACCCCCATGATTCAGTTATCTCCCACGGGGCCTCTCCCACAACACGTGAGGCTTATGGGAACTACAACTCAAGATGAGATTTGGGTGGAGACACAGCCAAAACATATCAAAAGTTATTTAAGTAGCTAGAAACATCATTTCTCATTATTATTGAAAAATTAGATTAGAAAAAATTCAATTCTATTCCCTTTTGAGATGTGAATTCTTTGTGACCTAAGTTGTGAAGCAAAGAAATTGGTCCTAAGAAGCTGCTGACTTAATTATTCAGGTGACACAACCTCTTAAATACATTTCAAAATACATTGATAATTGAGGCCAGAAAACTTATCAGGGCCTCTATGATTGCCTCATTTTCACTTCAGTTTAATAACATCTGTAGTTTATTCACTTCCTTATATTCCCCTGTGCTTCATATTAACTAAAGGATATCAAACAAAATAAACCACTGGCTAAAGCAAAAGGCCTGAGCTCCATTTTTATAGGAATAATGACTTTAAAAAAAATACTGTACTGAAAGAATCCCCCAGGGCTCATCATGTCTTCCTTGTTATCATGGTGCTGAGGGTCAGGCTGATGCCCTTTTTCATTATTTTATGGAATATTTGTAAGTCTGTGAGTAGAGACAGGTTTGCCCTGTGGCTCATCAGGGAATGACCTCAAGTGGAAAACCTTAAGGTCAGCATAACTTCTTTAACCCCTAAGAGGTGCTGCCTTACCTCTTGGTTGGGCAACCTTTTCCTTCTCTTTGACATAAAGCTTTGTCTTTATAAACAAATACCACAACATATATATCCCTATTATAAAAGTCTTAGTTAGATTAATTGGATACATTTTTTTTTAATCCTGTCCTGCTGCTGCCTAAAATTTCAGCATCGGCATGATCCAATGAGGATCATGCTCAAATGATTATATTGGAATTATTTAGATTAAAATATCTGAATACCTCAATGACGTCTCTCAAAACTGAAACACGCACACACACACACACAGACACACACACACAAAATCCCCTGATTACCTGTGAGCATTGTATTCTAATTTATCTTAATCTAGGTTCCTAGAACCTTGCCTGAACTTGTATCCATAATCAGCACCAAATAAAATGACAAGCCATTACATAATTTTTTTCATGATCATTATTAACAGCAGGAATAGCTACAGGGCATCTCTTAATCAGCTCAGGCAGCCACAACACAATCACATAGACTAGGTGGCTTAAGCAACAGCAATGACAAAGTGAGTCCAAACAGAAAGAAACATAGCCTACAACTCTCATCTCTCAACACTTCAGTGCTGTTTGAAGAGCTGGGTGGTAGGGCCTTAGAGATCATCGCCATATTATAACTTTGCGGTTGCTGTTACTGCACTACCACTAAAGTGATCGGTGAGGGTTATGTTGATGATGATTCAATAATGTTCAGGCTTGGTCCTGGTGATTGTCATCTAAATTGAAATCACAATCTCATTTCTTAAAAGAAATGCTAAACATAGGTTAATGTGTTTTACTCGTTAACCATTCTCACCCCAGAGTTATGGCAAGGCTTCTGAGCAAACCAATCATGAAAATAATTGTACTTCACAGTTTTGTACAGGATTAAGGTCAATTGGCTGATTTGGGGAAAGAAAAAGTAAGTTTTTCACTTTGTTTTAATACTTGAAGTTCTGGGATACATGTCTGGAACGTGCAGGTTTGTTACGTAGGTATACACGTGTCATGGTGGTTTGCGGCACCCATCAATTCGTCATCTACATTAGGTAGCTCACCTAAGGCTATCCCTCCCATAACCCCCAAACCAGACAGGCCCCAGTGTGTAATGTTCTTCTTCCTGTGCCCATAAGTTTTCATCGTTCAGCTCCCACTTACGACTGAGAGCATGCGGTGTTTGGTTTTCTGTTCCTGTGTTAGTTTGCTGACAGTGATGGTTTCCAGCTTCATCCATGTCCCTGCAAAGGACATGAACTCATTTTTTTTATGACTGCATAGTATTCCATGGTGTATATATGCCACATTTT
>NW_012116566.1:2128946-2180141 GCF_000951035.1 Colobus angolensis palliatus
TATACACACACACACATATATATATTTATTTACTTAAAGAAATACTAAATAAATAAAGCCTACATTGAAAGAGCTAGACTATTTTTCCCGCAGCAAATAGTGAAAACATAATTCAGATAGAAAAATATGTATTCTAAGGTTAGATGACGGATTTCATTTTAAAACAAAATTTACAAAGAACCAGTCAGTGTGTGGACAGCTGCAGCACTGAACGTACTGTGTACATGATGTCCTCCTCCTCCCAAGGCCCCTTCTCATGTGCAGAGGTAGCATCAATGGAGGTAGACATGAGCCACTCCTGGGTTCACTGGGTAACTGCATGAAGTCAGGCAAGTTACTTTAACTTTTTAAGCTTGAATTTCCTATTTTGTAACTTAGGATACTATCTATGTATCCTGAGGGGTGTTCTGAACATCATGGGATATGAAAATACAAAACTATTTTTATAGAAATATATGAACTAAATGATGTCTATTGCTATTATTCACTTCATACAATGCCTTTGAATTTCTCAGTTCCCTATTTAAGGTCTTCATTAATTAATCAGCCAACAAATATTTATTTTACATAACCTATGTATCTAGAACTGGCTCCATTGGCTTTGATTTTCAGTCTTACATCCAATTATCCTGGTTCCCATTATCAGGACATTTACTGTATTTAAGTCTTTAAAAATTGAAAGAAAATACTCTTTCCATAAATGCTGTGTTATTTTTATATGAAACGAGTCATCTTCTGTCTGCACCTTAATTGCTGCCTGTGTATACTCGTTGACTTCTTCCCCATGATGGTCTCTTATTGATACGCGTTATATATCTTACATCTTTGTTAGTACATTTTATGCTGGTTGTTAATTTATAGTGCACATAAGAATCAGCTAGAGAGTTTCTTTACAATGCAAAATATATATCTCCATCCGCAGGGACTATATGATTAAGAGGGGTGAGGGGGCAGTCCAAAATATGATGTCCTTAGTAAGCTCAACAGGTGATCCCATGGAGGTGATCTGAAGGCTAGACTTTGAAAAATATTACTATGCTGTGTTTCCTTGGTATTTAAATCATTTCACAATCTATACATTCCCAAGGAAAAAACATAACTTCCTCTTAGAAGAGGACCCATATGACAATCTTTCCATACTCAAAATGTGTCGAAGAGCTCTAAATAGTATTCTGTTACTAGATGAATTTTGCAGCCCTTTAAAAAACCTAAAGTTCTTTGTATCATAGAGAAATGTATATATCTTAATCAAAATAATGTAAATAGTGGTTATAGAAATGTAGCATAGTCTGTTTCATTTCTACATATTTATTAGGGTAAGCTCAGAGAGCTTTTACTCAGGAAGAAGACAAAGCAAGAGCAGACCCATCACATGGAGAAAGCAAAAGAGAGAGGAAGAGAGAGAGAGAGAGAGAGAGAGAGAGAGAGAGAGAGAGTAGGATGGGCAGGTGCCAATGACCTAGTGACTTTAAATTACTAGATCTTATGAGAACCAAACATTATGAAGATAGTACCAAGTCATGAGGATGTGCCCCTATAGTCCAAACACCTCCCATAGTACCAAGTCATGAGGATGTGCCCCTATAGTCCAAACACCTCCCACCAGACCACACATCCAGCATGAGAAATTATAATTCAACATGAGATTTGGATGGGCATAAATATCCTAACTATATCATTCCCTCTCTAGCCCCTCCCAAATCTCATTTCCTTCTCACATTGCAAAATACAATCAGAGCTTCCCAATAGTCCCTCAAAGGCTTAACTCATTCCAGCATTAACTCAAAAGTCCAAAATCCAAAGACTCATCTGAGACATAGCAAGTGCCTTCCACCTATGGGCCTGTAAAATCAAAGGCAAGTTATTTACTTCCAAGACACAATGAGGGTATAGGTGTTGGGTAAGCACTCCATTTCCAAAAGGGAGAAATCCATTGAAAGGGATTTAAAGGGGCTACAGGCCCTATGCAATTTTGAAACCCAGAATAGCAGACATTAAATCTTAAAGCTTCAAAATAATCTCATTTGACTCCATGTCCTATATCCAGGGCACACTAGTGCAAGGGACAGGCTCCCAAGGCCTTGGGCAGAGTTTTAGTGTGTTTTGGGGAAATACAGTCCACAAATTTTAAATGGTTTAAAAGGACATGAGCAGTATTTCTATGATCACACAATTAGTGTTGCAATTGCAGTATCTAATGTAGATTAAGAATTTATAGTCAAGCTTATTCATTAGCTCTACAACTTGCCTTGCATATAAATTTGCATAAACTAGAATAGCAATATTACTGTATAAATAGTTTCACACAAGCTCATTATAAATTTCAGATTGCTGTAGAATAATGGAGAAAGTAAATAATTAAATTGACATAACAATATAATGTATGTAATGGCCTTATGTATTGAATAAGTTGACTCTTTAGAATTTTCCACACTCCTCATTGGGTTTGTCCAGATTAGGTGTATTTATGCCATTGTTGCAGATTCACCTTACATACAATATAAATGTTGTGCTGCATGTAGATGCCCAACACTTATGCTGTTATACTAGAAAAAGGCCTTAACCAAGGATCATAGGCAAATTGTGAAAAGATTAACATCGCAGGTGACAGAGAAGGCTTGAGGACCAACAAAATGTCAGTGATGACTAGCTTAGAGTATGCATTCCCTGAGCACACAAGTTCTGATTTCCTTAGATGTTTTTAAGATGACCTGTGTTACATCCTTTATATCTCATAAGACAGAGTTCAGATCTACAGGGGAGGCCTGGCAATCTTAAGTGAACTGTTAGTTTGTTCTATAATTTAACTATTGGAAATATAGTGAGTATCCCGTGCTTGAGACTTTACATTAAATTTGGCCCAAAGTTATATCTTTAGGAGGAAAGAATGAGATTTACTTTGTGAACGATTTCAGCAAATTTTATTCTCCATTGCCTTATATCTTTACACATAGTTTTTCTGTCTCAGAAAATGTTTTTATACAAAATGACTGAGGTATTGTATAACATACAATATAACCAGAATCTTTCAGAATTGGGCACCTTTTATAATTTAATATATTGTCCAAGGCAGCATGATCAGAAATGTGTCACTTTCACTGCTTGTTCAGAGAAATGCATTTTGTGAACTCCCATCCTATTGAAGTCCTACCATCTTGATCTTCAAAAACAAAAACAGAATGACCTAGTGATTTTTTTTCCATTGGAAAGGGAATGACAAAGAGTTGACAGCTAAAAGCCTTTTTCTTTGGCCTGTAACATAAAGTTGTTTTGATTACGATGTTGCAGCCACTATTCCCCAGATTTCATGAAACCATTCAAACAACACTTAGAATGGGAGTCCCTAATCAGGTGGTAGGCGGTGCCAGTGACCGTGGGGGAGTGTAAAGAGACAAGGATAATCTTGGGAGCAGAGTTACAATTGTCTTGTCGTGATCATCATGTTTTAAGCCATAGTTGCCATATATTAAACTGTGCAATAGTCTAGACTCCTCTTATTAGACTTTTGGTAAAAAAATAAAATAACAAAAAATATGTTTCCCCAAAGTTTTTGGTTGAAAGTCTTTCTTAAATCAGTCAGTTGCTTTTCCTGGTATGGTAGTTAATTCTGCTAAAAGTAATTGCTAAATCTTTCTTTGATGACTTGGGTTTTACGCTGTCTTTTATTGTATAAGACTACAGTTGTAAAAATGGAAAGTGAGTAGGCCAGATAGGTACTGTCCCCAAGGTATATTGTGAAATTGAATATAGAAACAAATCTTTGATCCTTGATTTCTTATGAATTGTCTTTTGCTCCTTAAATGAAGTGTAAAAATAAATGTTGCTTAGAAGCTTTATTCTAGAAACTTTGCTTTTAAGATATTTAATTGAAAGAAATGTCAATAATATCACGAACTATAATATTAATATGGCAAATTTTGTTTTTGATTGACTTTACTAGTATAAAGTTATTTTCTGTAATTGTATTTCCCTTTGCTTATAAAACTGTAACTTCAAAAACTGAAGTTAATGAATTTATGCTCCAGTATTCCTATTTTGCAAATCTATAACTACTGAAACTTCCTGAAATTTTGAGAGTTTCACTATAAAGGCAATAGAATTCCCAGATCTACCTTGCACCATGCCTACTAAGAAAGCAGCAGATCTGTGATTTAGAAATGTAAACATTAGAAACTATTACTCCGTTTATCAAAATTTTTTTAAAATTTTAAATATTGTGTAATAATTAAATTATCGGGCTAACAAACACAACTTGAGGCATAGATTTTTAAAAATGCCCAAATTTATCAGTGCATATTTTTAAGTTAATAATAAAACATAACTATTTTAAAGAAATACATTCCACAGAAGGAAACAAAAGTCATCAGTATAAATGTCTATTCTCTGAAAAAAAAATTGCCATTAACTTTGTTTAAAGCTTATTAATGTTTCAGCCATAGAAAAATAATACTTTTTGTTTAGTTTTATTCTTACATTTTCCCAAACTTCAATGTGGCCTTTTTTTTCTTCATTTCTGAAACAAACAAAAAAAGATATTAAATGCAAAAGGTTGTATTTAAATGCAAATATTGGAATTGATTATAATAGAAGGGAATACTTTGCAATGGTATCCGATGAACGGGGCCATTAAAACTGAAGGCCTATTATTGGTTCTATTATTTATGAACTGGTTCTATTATTTATGAACTCATCTTAATACATTACAACGAATGGGAATATTCAGGTAGTTCATTACATTGATTTCATATATTTCCATTTATAGTCAAAGTATAGGCAAAATGCCTTTATAAAAATAACATCAGCCTTCAAGTTTATATTTCAAGAGTACAATTAAAGGCTTAAAACATTGAAAATAAAAATATTAAAAATGTGCATGATTTTGCAATTCTGGAAGCCAATATTTAATTTTATTAAGATCTTTCCAAAAAATGGGCTGTAAATGTTGTTCTATCATATTCCTAGAGAATTCTGCTGAGCCTCAATTGGTGCTTTCTTTGCTTTTAGGACTAATACTGTTTTCTTCATGAGTAAACACTGAAGTTAAATGAATCTCCTCTCATGTATTCGTATTTCTCAAATCTATAACTACTCGAACTCCCTGAGATTTTTAAAGTTTTATTCTAAGAACAACAGAATTCCCAGATTCTCTCCATAACAGCATACCTACTGAGACAGCAGAAAGTCTATGATTCAGAAATTTATCTACAGAGACCACAGTGATGAATGTTCACTCTAATATTCTCAAATTTAAAGGAAGAATTCTTTCATTTGTTTTACCCAAAGCCTCCCTGTATTCTTTGGAATTCTCACAATTATTCCAGTACACAGTAGTCTCATAAATCAAATACTGAGAGTAGTCCAGGATCTACTATTTAATTTGACATTTAATCCCCCCAAGACAATGAGATGGGGTAGCTTTGTTGTAACTATTTAGAACAAGGTTTCTCATCATCACTTTAGAAGTATGATGACAAATCATCATACTGATGACAAATCATCCTAATGTTTTGCTTTTATGGTTGCTTTGTAAAAGTCAGACTCAGTAACCTTGGGATTCTTTCTCTTTTGCTTGACTTTCTTCTAGTCCAAGGGACCATAAGTAGCCCATTTTCTTCTATTTGGCTCTGCTCAGTCCTTTATTCACCCGTTCAAGTAAGGGTCTTTAGTAGGTAACTCATCACTGAGGTTGTCAAGGACAGATAGGAAATCTGCGTCCAGATTATATCACGTGAATAATTACATCAGCTAAAACTCTGCAGCTTCAATTGTGACCAAACTCCCCAAGATTACAGAGGCCTGAAACATTCATTAATCAGGTATCAAGGAGTGATGTGCATAAAACAGACCACTCCTGTGAGGTTGCTTATTAAGGTCTTGTTTAATTACTCAGAGATGTTTTGATGGTGGTGTTTTCTTCTCTAACAATTACACTCAAGTCATGGAGAGATACAAACATGAAGAACATGTCATAATGATTCATGACTGCATGTGCTGTAATCATCAGCTAGCTGGAAGAAAATTTAGTATCTGGGGAAGTGATACTTGACTTCCTATACTCTGACTGTGATAGGAAGCACTCTCCAAACTGAAGCATTTTTCTCAGCAAGTGATGCACCTGGTATCTCCTATTTCATATCCCTATATAGTAACAGAATTGTATTTGCACTTCCTAAATGAACTCTTCCTTTCCATGGGTCATAACACATGGCATATGAAATGATCAAGAAGAAATACCACAGTGATGTGATCTAAAGGATGAATATTAGAATGAAATTTCAGTTGTTTGTGTCAAAGGCTTAAGAAGCAATTGACGTAAACTGATATACTCTAAAAATAAAATGATGTAACTGTTTCCTCACTTTCTTTGACTAAATAGTAATAGCAAACAAGAGAATGCAATCATTTGCTCCTGGAGAGGTAAAACGAAGAGTGGAGCAAAGATTTGTACAAAGCTTCATTTTATTGAATGAGGAGTAATTGTCCTGATCAGTCTTACTGAAGGTACTGCAAATGAGTGCTAGATCCTAAATGATGTTTAAAACATCACAGTATTTAACTTCTATACTTTTCTGGGATCCTCTTGGATTTCAGAGATCATCTTTAGAGTGTTATTTTCACTTAAAAATCCTTACAATAGAAGAAAAAGCTTCCTGATGAATCATAGTAATATATTATTTTAAATTAGTTAATGGAAATATAAAAATCACTGTTTTTCTATAGTTATCTTTGTTTGAAAGTTATAAATTTCATCTTACTTGGCTTGTCACTAAGCAAATATATTCATTTCAAAAAAGAAAAAAATATACTGGTGTAGAAATAGAGATTTAAAATCAAAACGTATGCTTGTGAACATCTAGTATAATTTCTTTATTTTAATATAAGGAACAGAACTCCAAGGATTGTCTTATCCCACTTCAACACAGTCAACTTGAAGTTAAAGGACTTTGGATTTTAATTCTATGGACCCTGGAAGTCCAAGATTTAATGTCAGAAGTGCTACAGTTTAATCCTTCTAGTGATACTATTAATTATATAACTTTTTTCAATAATGAGGTAATAGACATATAAACTTAAAGCATTCTAGAATGTTAGTTATTATTACTTCTGTGTCACAGTGCTCTTACACATGGAAGTCTAACTAGTAGAAATGTTATTACTGTTTGTATTATTACTATTGTCACTGATGTAGATGCTTTTATTTATGCATTAATTAAAGTTTGCATTTTTATTTACAAGCATGTGTTAAAACTTTGAGTTACATTCCAGAATATGTTTCACATGACCTGTTTGAATTCTGCAGAAACCGCTTCCTTGTTTTGCCTTGTACTTTAAAATAGGGTTTCATTTGACATTTTATGGAGAATAGAATCACATAGTTGTTAATTTTTTATTGAAAGTTAGGCTTTTGTGATTTAAGTTGTTGCCTGTGGCTTGGATCCATTTATTATTGTAGCCAGATAGTGTTTCATGCATTGCATGGGTATGCCACAATCATTTATTTGATTTTTGTGAAGCTCTTGGTTAATTCTTGATGCTGTGATTAAAATGCTCCTCTTAACTTGTTACTTAATGTCCTCTTGGGCACATGTCATACTTGGCAACCACAGAAGTATGATTTCTGAGTCATAAGTTTACGCATTCAATATAATAATTCATGATAAATTGTTTTCTAATGTAGTCAAAACAATTCTAATTCTTCCCAGCGGTACTTTACAGTTCCTTCTGTGCCTGTTCTTGCCACTGCTTGACAATATCAGCTTAAAAATGAAAAACTAAAGCATGACCTATAACTTGGGTGGAGTGAAAATAGGAATTATACATCTTTATGGCTTTCCACACAGTGAAATTTCCCATTTATTCAGTACCCTGATCAAGAACTAGAACACATCGATACGCTAGAAGCTTCCTCTTACTCCCTTCCAGCTTCTGCTTCTCTGCAAAGAAAACCGCTGTTCTAAGTTCTAGGACTGTTTCTGTTTTGTTTTGTTTTTTACTTTGGCCACGTTTCCAAAATCTTATAAATGAATTGCGCAGAGTATATTCCTTTGTTTCTAGTTTTTGTTTTTCAACATGTTTGTGAGATTTATCCGTACTGCTGCATGCAGTAAAATTTATTCATTCTCATTACAAATTAATGTTCTATTGAACAGATAGTTCAAAATATAGCCATTCTACTGGTTATAAACTATTGAGTTGTTTCTAATTATGGCTGTTACAATTAGTGCTGCTTGAACATTCCTGTATATATCTCTTGTAGAACATATGCATGCATTTCTGTTGCATTTATACAAAGAAGTGCTGAGACACAGGATATGCATATTTTTGGCTTTACTAGATACTGCCAATTGTTACTTTTAGATACCGATTGTCTCTATTTATCCTCCCATCTGCAGAGTATATAAGTTACTGTGCAACATCCACATCGACAATGATGTCTATTTTAATTTCTTCCATTCCAGTGTGGTTTTAATTTGCCTTTCCTTGATTACTTTATTTTATTTAATTTATTTTTTTAAGACAGAGTCTTGCTCTGTCGCCCAGGCTGGAGTGCAGTGGCAATATCTCAACTCACGGCAACCTCCGATTCCCAAGTTCAGGCAGTTCTCCTGCCTCAGCCTCCCGAGTAGCTGGGAATATGGACACCTGCCATCACACCTAGCTAATTGTTTGTATTTTTAGTAGAGATGGGGTTTCACCTTGTTAGCCAGGATTGTCTCGATCTCCTGACCTCATGATCTGCCCGCCTCGGCCTCCCAAAGTGCTGGGATTACAGGCGTGAGCCACCATGCCCAGCTCCTTGATTATTAATGAGAGGAATTACTTTTGGATAGAAGCACTGGTCATTTTGGATTATCTGTATTTTAAAGGTTCTGTTTACTCCTCTTGCCCACTGTTTTATTGTGTTGTCTTTCTTTTACTTACTGGTATGTATGCATTTTAACTATATTTTATATATAAACTATTTACTTATGTGTTAAGTTGAAATGTTTAAAATTTAAAAGACTGTATCAATGTAGTCTTTTATTTTAGACAAAAATGTAGTCTAGTGTTTTGTGCCTAACGCCATGCCTACTCTCAATGTCAAAAACATGTTCTATTTTATTTTCTAGAATATTTAAGATTTTGCCTTTTATATGAAAAGTCATTACATTTTACACTAAACATTTCCTGTATATCATGTGTTTGAGGTCAAGGTTCATTTTATTCTGCTACAATATCCAATTGACTTAGAACCATTTATTTATAATCGTATCTTTCTGTGGCTCTTTGCATTCTTTTTTCCTAAATCAAGTGTCTGTGTATCTGTGTGTCTGCTTCTGAGATTTCTACATTTTGCCATTTGCTCATTCAGCTATCCACAAACACACTGCATTAATTTCTATAGCTTTATAATCAATATCGATGTATGGTAGAACAACTTTTCACACCTTGGCATTCTTCTTCAGGAAAGTAGCTTGACCATTCTTAGTCCTCTGTGTTTTCATTAGAATTAGCTTTCTGTGTCACCCATGTGCGTCCACTCTCTTCTTTTCTCTGTCCACCTTCACACACACACGTACACACACACACACACACATACACACACACACACACACACACACACATTGAGCACATTGAGATTTTGATTGCAATTGCATTGATTCCATAGATTTATTAAGTTAATGCTAATAACTTTCATATTCTCATACGTCTCTTTGGAATATTTGACTACAGATTTTAGTTACATAATTATTTTTTAATTTATCAAACTTGCTATTTTCTCTTATTAATACTAACACTTTTTCTGGAGATAATTTTTGATATGTTAATACTCTTGGCATTTGTTTCTAATGAGAATTGTTTCCCCAGTCTATATCTGTGTGTGTGTGTTTATGTGTGTTTCTTGCCTTACTTTATTAGGTCTCCTATTCAGTATTAAATAACCAGATAGGACACATCATTGTATTATTCTAAATCTTTAAGGAAGAGTTTTCAGTGTTTTACCATTTGACTTAATGTTTGCTCCAATATTTTGGAGAATGTACTTTATCAGATTATATTAATTTCCTTTTATTCTTAGTATTAAAAAGTTATTTTTAAAATTGTTAATATTTGCTGCTGAATATTAACAAATGCTTTTTCTGCATCTCCTGAAGTTGTATGATTTTTCTTCTGTGATTTGATCATGTGGTTTTATCAGTTAGTCTCAGAGAAAACATATGGCACATTTCCCCAGCATAACTGAAAAGAGTCTAAAGGAGAGATTATTTGCAATGCAATGGGCACAGTTTAGGGAACCATACAAGAGATGTGGAAGCAGCACAAACTACCAAGAGCTAAGTTTCATTACCACTCCTAGTCCTGAAGGAATGAGTAAAAGGGAAGCAAATTATAATAATTTGGAGAAATGCTGATGCCATAAGTGAAAGCCAACAACCTAATTGCTGAGCTTTGGTAACATAAAACAGCCCCTATCAAACCATGCCTGGGAAGGGAGGAGGCTAGCAGAGCAAATACTACAATATTATATATTTCTCTTCTTTTTTTTTTTTTTTTGAGGTGGAGTCTCACTCTGTCACCCAGGCTAGGGTACAGTGGCGTGATCTCAGCTCACTGCAACCTCTGCCTCCCAGGTTCAAGATATTCTCCTGCCTCAGCCTCCCAAGGAGCTGGGACTACAGGCATGCACCACCACGCCTGGCTAATTTTTGTATTTTTAGTAGAGACGGGGTTTCACTATGTTGGCCAGGCTGATCTCAAACTCCTGACCTCAAGTGACCTACCTGCCTCAGCCTCCCAAATTGCTGGGATTACAGGCGTGAACAATATCATATATTTCTAGTCTTACAATTGCCTGCACTTGTGCCTCCCATGGCCATACCTAACCAGAAGCCATGAAAGTTAGCCTCTCAGGATACTGCACTGCATGGAGAGAAACGAGGAGTCCATATGGAGAGATACTAAAAGTGTGTCAGAAAGATTCCAAGATGTCTCTGATTATTTCTACCTCATGGTTTCCACACCCTTCAGCATTCTCGAGTGTGGGCAGGATCTTTGACTTGCCCTAAATAATAACTTACGGCAAAGGTGACTAGATGTCTCTTCTGTGATTATGTTTCGTAAGGTTGTAACGTTATTCTCATTAGTGGACTCTCTCCTTTGTTGTTTCAGATGAAACAAATGGCCATGCTGAGAAAGCCCACGTGGGAAAGAACTGGTTCTCCAGCCACGAAGCAGCTGGGAACCCAGGGTGGCCAATAGCTGAAAGCCAGCAAGAAAATGAACCCTCCAGTTTAGCAGGCAATAGAGAATTTAATCTATTGACAACCTGGTGAACTCAAAAGCAGATTGTTCCCCTGTTGAGATGAAACTGCAGCCTGAGCTGACACCTTCAGTGGAGACCGTGAGACTCTGAAACATTAGATCCAGGTAAGCTGTGTCAAGTCCACACCCACAGAAACTGTGGTATAATGATTGTGTGTTGTTTAACCACTGTTTGGGGTAACATTGGTACATAGCCATAGATAGAACACAAGAGGACTGTCAGCACAGTGGTGAACTATAACATTGAGATGGATTCTTAGCCACTGATTTTTAAACACAATAAAATACTATAAAATACTATTTTTTTCTGGTATTTTCAGCTTGGGTTAAAGAGTTCCCAAAAAATAAGATACAATCCACCAGTTCCATCATTCGGAAAAAAAAAAAAATCAAATTTTTCTTTTAATTTTGTCTTTAACCATGAATTATTTACATATTATTTTTGATGTCTAGAATGGCTGCACTGTAGTAAGAAAACATGTATTTTTTGTTTTAGTTTAATTTGTTTGTTTAATTTTCTAAAGGCTACTTTATGCCCAGAATTCCATCAATTTTTATAACATTTCTTGTATATTTGAAACAAGGTAAATCACACAGTTGTGGGGTACATAATTACATACTTAGTCAAATTGTTTACCATGTTTTAAAAATCACCTATTTTCTTACAGATTTCATCCCATACAAAAATGCTTGTTTGTTGTTTGTAATATTTTTGTCCTAAATATTCCATTTTAGGACTTTTCATACCTCTTCTGATAGTTCAAATCTGTTTACTTGGCATCCCTATAATTTTCTCAAGATTCACTTACATATTTATCATAGTTTGTGTATAATGTTTATCGGTTAATTCTAAATTCATAGTTTTCTATCATTCTTTTCCTATTGACTGATTTTTCTCTTCCCTCTTCCTTCACATTTTCCTGTTTCCTTTTTTCCCCACATCTTTATTATTTTTTAACAGCATACTGAAAATTGTAGATGATACATTTTAAACTGTTTTTTAAATATCATCCTTATAAGAGTTTTTGAGTTTTGTCCTAGAGGGCAATTAAACTACTGGTGATTGTTTATTTTGTGGAGTTTTGCATTTTGGGTTTGTTAAAGCAGCAGTCCCCAACCTTTTTGGCACTGGGGTTCAGTTTCATAGAAGACTATTTTTCCATTGACCAGGGTCAGAGGATGGTTTCAGGATGATTCAAGTACATTACATTTATCATGCATTTTATTTCTATTATTATTACATTGTAATACATAATGAAATAATTATACAAGTTTCCATAATGTATAATCAGTGAGAGCCCTAAGCTTGTTTTCCTGCAGCTAGACGGTTCCATTTGGGGGTGATGGGAGACAGTGACAGATCATCAGGCATTAGATTTTCATAAGGCGTCAACAACCTATATTCCTTGTATGCACAGTTCGTAAATAAGGTTTGAATGCCTATGAGAATCTAATGCCACTGCTGATTTGACAGGAGGTGGAGCCCGGGCAGTAAGGTGAGCAATGAGGAGTGGCTGTAAATTACAGATGAAGTTTCACTCACTCACCTGCCGCCTACCTCCTGCTGTGTTGCCTGGTTCCTAACAAGCCACGGACCAGTACTGGTTCGTGTTAGTCTTAGGAAACTGCTGAAATTTTCTGGTCTTACAGCTGTTGTTTTTCCCTGAGATTTTTGGAGAAATGAAGTTAAACATCAGCCAAATTTTTCAGGTAGTAGTCATGTCCAGATCTCCCTGTTTTGTTCCAGTATTTCTTTTCTCATCTTTTAGTTAATCTGGCAGCTCAAGATGACAACAAATGCAATGCTGAAGCCTGAGTCCAGTAAGTTTGTTCTTTCTGCTTGCATTATGCAAATAAATGGTTTCCTGGATTTAGCCCATGACCTTCCTGCCTAACTTTATGACCGTGTTCAGTTCCTTCAAGAGTTTTCAGTGGTTCTGGAACCTCTACTAACTCTCCCAAGGGCCTACTTTTTATGCTCCTATTTAAATGCAGAAATCATATTCATTAGCTAGTTTGTTCCTTTACTCTTTAAGGAAGTTTAACTTCTTGACCTAGACTTACAATAGGCTTTGTTAGGGATGCAAATAATAAATAGATTACTGATTCTAATTTTTAGAATAGTCATATGTCCTTTCAAAATTGTTACAGCATGAGATCCCATATTTACATAAGGATCTCCTTAACATGTCATTTTCTCCTAATTTCCAAAGCAGACACCTCCTTCAAATTATTTAAAATGGCACAGAAATTTGGTCCTTGAGTAAAAGGTGACTAAAGAATATACACTTGCATGGGATATATATAATTTTATAGTTAGTTCTAGAAAATATCACAGTAGGTTTAGTAAATATCTGATATTTTGACTTTCATAATGAGCACATTTGCTTCCTGAGACATTTTTTGTTAGCTTACAAATCTCCAAAATATTAAAGCCAGGCAGAAAATCTTCTATATTGATTTCCCCACAAAAATCTCCCTGATTTTTTCCTATTTATGTGGAATTTTTGTGAAAATAAATAATTTAAACAGCATGAGTATATTCTAAATGTACAGTCATTATCAACAGAAAATATGAGTTAAAACTGGAATATTGTCATAAAAGTTAATGCATAGATGGGATTCATCAGATAGAGAATGTAAGGAGATTGATGATGTGATAATAAAATATAAAGTGATCCTGATGGACATTTTAGTCAAAAAGAATTCATTGTTTCGAAAGCAAGTGGATGTTTAACTGCACATTTTAGAAAACCATCTTTTAATCAATTGAACATTAAAATAATTAATTTACCTTCCTTGGAGAAAGTTTATTTCTAGACTGGAGTGTAAGTGGTAAAACATCAAAATACTATAGCTTTCTCTTTTCCTAAAAGACCATCATAACAAGTAAATGAGATACAGTTAGTGATGTCTCATGCCTGACTAAAGGCTACATAGCAAAATCTGCACTATGGGAAATGTAATCTCTGTTGAACTATGGCTTTTTATTATCTTAGACTTGTGTTTTTTAATCTTTGTCTTTTATCCTCACATTGAGCTATTAACAATTCTAGTCACAATTGCCTATTTCACTGTAGCACTAGAAGATGAATTGCTAAATGTCTGCCCAGAGCTTAAGAGGGGAAGAAGTTAATAAAAAGAAAAGAGTTGCCAAAAATGTTGCAGTCAGTTTTTTAAATATTAGAATATCTAGTAAACTCTTCAACATACTTTCATCTGTCAAAATCTTGCTCATCCACTAAGGTTAGCTTAAGTTTTTTCCCTCTTTTGTCAAGTTTTTCCTCATCTTCAGTCAGAATAAATCCGTATTTTCTTCTCACTGTTCCCCAAATCTTTGTTTTCACCTCAGTCACAAAACTGTTCATCATCCTTTTCTACCACAGTTGTATGTTGTCTGCATACAAACATGTTCTTTCTATTTAAACAACAGGAAAATTTTAAAGTTTTCCTATTGAACAAAGAAGAAATTCCAACACATTCTAGGTCAAATTTAGGAGCATTTTTAAATTTTATTTGGTTGTTTTATGAATCCCATAAACCAATTAAATAAAGGTGTCTCTGGTTATAAATTTCTCAAAGATGTATCTCTCACTCAATTGTAAAACAAAGAACAAACCAGAGGAGTAAGTTCGGTTGAGGAAACAATTTGTCAGAAATATCTGTCAGAAATGAACAAACAAAAACAAAGGTGAAATAAGAGTAATGTTCATTGGTGATTGAAGTGACAAAGATGGCCTCTTGTGAATGTTACCTGGGAGTGAGAACACTGTACTAAATCCACTCTTTATTTTATTAGTTATCCTACATGGATTGATGTTAGCAAAACTAATAAGTAGAAAAAATTAGATATGTAAAATATCAAAATAACTACATATGAAAGATCCTTCAAGTCAAATTCAGGGCCAGACATGGTATCTCATGTCTGTATCTCAGCACTTTGGGAGGCTCAGACAGGAGGATCTCTTGAGGCCAGGAGTTGGAGACCAGCCTGGGCAAAGTAATGAGAATCATTTCTAAACAAACAAACAAAACAACAACAACCAAAAAAAAAAAAAAAACAGAAACAAAACAAAAAGTATACAAATTAGCTGGACTTGATGACACATGCCTTCAGTCTTAGCTCCTCTGGGGGCTGAGATAGGAGGATGACTTGAGTCCAGGAATTTGAGGTTGCAGGCTGCAGTGAGCTATGACTGTGACACTGCACTGCAACCTGGGTGACAGAGCAAGACTCTGTCTCTAAAAGAAAAAACCTATATGCAGGATGTATTCTACTTCCTTATGATAAACATACTTTCTGAGAGAGATAGTTTTTATCTTTCCTAATTTTAACTTTGCTGACCCACTAAATCTTTATGTTAGACTGTGGACATTCTCTTTTTCCCAAAATAAGTGTTTTCTAAATACATACAAGTATTTTACCCTTTCCAAGGATCTTTCTTGATACATTATTGATATACTAAGAGATTAGTGAATGTTATGTAGTGACTAGGGATACTAATTTTATTAAAGTACAGGTTTCCTTTATTATTCCTTCAGAACAAGAAGAGTATAAATGAATAAATCAATAGTTTTGTAAAGTACACCTTTTAAATATACATATTTAGGCGTCAGCTATTTCAATGACAAATTTGTTTGTTCAACATCAATATTCTAACATTGCAAGTCAAATTAAATTAATACTTTTATTCTGCATAAGAATAAAATAAATCCAAAGCTAGTAAGACACAGGCATTACATTAAACACTCATGATACTCTTACAGAAAATTAGGAATGTTAAAGATGAATTAAAGGGCAATATTTAGAAGGAAGACATGACATTAATATTTAAATACTTTAATATATTTAATAAAATTATTAGCATCTTAATAAATAATCTTAATAAAATTATTAGAATCTTCTCCTTTACTATGATGCATTAATCTTGTCAAATTTGCTTGAGTTGATAAGCTAAGTTGATATGATCAACTCTATGTGTACGTGTGCATCACTTTATGTTTTTAGAGGAATTTTAGATTCACGGCAAAATTGATAGGAAAGTTGAGAGATTTTCTGTAGATCTCCTGGTTCCACACCTGGAGAGGCTCCCTCATTAGTAACATCCCCCACCTGAGTGGTAAATTCGTTACAATTAATGAACCTACACTGACACTTAATAATAACTCCAAGTCTGTAGTTTATATTAAGGTTTACCCTTGGTGTATACATTCTATTGGTTTGGACAAATGTGTAATAATATGCATTCATCACTATAGAATCATACACAGTATATTCATTGCCCTAAAAATCCTCTGTATTATGGCTGTTCATTCTTTCCCCTACCCCCATTCCAGGACAACCACTGAAATTTTTACTGTCTCCATTTTTTTGGAGATTGTTGTGTATTTGGAATCTTACAATATGTAGTATTTTCAGGTTGGCTTATTTCACCAAGTAATATGCATTTAGATACTTCCATGTATTTTTATGGCTTGATAGCTCATGGGTTTTTTAGTGCTGAATGATAGACTATGTTTGCTCCATCGTGTTATGTTTACTCCTTTGTCAAAGATCAGTTGACTATATATATATGTGGGTCTATTCATGGGCTCTCTGTTCTGGGCCATTGACCTATTTGTCTATTCTTTCACCAATACCACATTGTCTTGCTTACTGTAGCTTTATAGTAAGTCTTAAAGTTGGGTATTGTCAGTTCTTCTTCTTCAATATGTTGTTTATTCCTGGTCTTTCGCCTCCCTAGATAAACCTTGGAATCAGTTTCTCAATATGCACAAAATAACTTGCTGATATTTTGACTGGGATTGTATCAAGTCTATAGATTAAGTGTGGAAGAACTAACATCTTAAAAATATTGAGTCTTCTTATCCATAAACAAGGAGTATCTCTATTTAGTTCTTTGATTTCATGAGACACTTTTGTTGTTTTACTCATATAGATCTTGTACAGATTTTGTAAAATATATCCTGAATTATTTTATTTTTAGGGTGGTAATGTAAATTATAATCTGTTTTTAATTTAAAATTATATTTTTTATTGAATATACAGGAATGTGACTGACTCTCATTTATGAACTTTATATCCTATAATTTTGCTATAATCATTTATTTCAAAAAATTTTTGGTGCTTATTACAGATTTTCTGCACAGATGGTCATGTCATCTCTTAACAAAGCCAGCTTGATTTCTTCCTTCCCAATCTGTGTACCTTTTATTTATTATTCTTTTTACATTGCATTAGTTAGTGTTTTCAGTATGATGTTAAAAAGGTGTGGTGGGAGGGGACATACTTGCCTTGTTTACTAATACTAATCTTACTGGGAAAGCTTTGATTTTCTCAAGGTTAAGTACGATGTTAGGTAAAGGGGTTTTGTGTGAATATTCTTTATCAACTGGATGAAATTTTCCTGTATTACTAGCTTACTGAGAGTTTTTATCATGTACGAGTGTTGTATTTTGTCAAATGCTTTTTCTGCATCTGTTGATATGATGTTGTGATTTTTATTTTTTTAGCCTGTTGAAATGATGATTACATTAATTGATTTTAAAATATTAAACCAACCTTGTCTGTCAACAATAAATCCCACTTTATGATGTTGTATAATTCTACAAATTGTATATTAAATATGTTAATATTTTGTTAAAGAGTTTTGCATCTATGTTCATGGGATACTATTCTTTTCTTGTAATGTTATTTTTTGGTTGTGGTAAAAGGGTAATGCTTTCTCACAGAATAAGTTAGGAAGTATTGTCAATGTGACTATACTCCAAAAAAGCTGTAGTTAACTGGTACAATTTTTTCTTAAAATTTTTGCTAGAATTCTCCAATAAACCCATTTGGGGTTGATGCTTTCTGTTTTGTAAGGTGATTAACTATTGATTCATTTTTCTTAATAGAAATAGTCCTATTCAGATGACATGCTTCTTGTGCAAGTTTTTGCAATTTGTCTTTTTCAAAAAATTTGTACATTTTATCTAGGTTCTCAACTTTGGGCCATACAGTTGTTCATAATGTTTTATTATTACTCTCTTAATGTCCATGACACCTGTATGATGTATCTATCCTCTTTTATTTCTAATATTAGAAAGTCATGTCATCTCTCTGTTTCCTTAGATAGCTGAGTCAGAAAATTATCAATTTTGTTGATCTTTTAAAAGAAACGGTGTTTGGTTTCATTAGTTTTTTTAATTAATTTTCTGTTGTACTTTTAATAATTTCTTCTCTGATTCATATTCTTTCATTTTTTTCTGATTACTTTGGCTTTAATTTGTTCTTACTATTTTAAAAATTTCACTAAGAAACTAAGATTGATTTTATGTCTTTCATATTTTCTAATATAGGAATTCAGTGCTATGGATTGCCTCCTAAGCATTGTTTTTGCTGCATCTCAATCACATAACTATTGCTAAGTTGTGTCTTCATTTTTGTTTAGTTCAAAATATTTTTAAATTTGTCTTGAGAATTATTCATTGACCCATGTGTTATTTAACCTCCACGTATTTTGGAATTAATCACAGACAGTCATTTAGGTTGATTTCATATTTTTACTGTTATGAACAGTGCTTCAATAACAAGAGAGTGTGGATATCTCTTAGAGAAACAGAGGTCATTTCCCTTTAATATACACCCGGTAGTGGGATTATTGCATTATGTAGTTCTATTTTTAATTTTCTGAGCAGCTTCCATATTGTTGTCTGTAATGGAGACAGTTTCCTTACTGTTATCTGTAATTTACATTTCTACGAACAGTGGTGAAGCATATTGATCTTGCTGCCTTAATGTAAACTGTATTTTTTGTAAATCATAGAAAAAGTTACTTTGATCTAGATATATATATATATATATATTTGTGCATATTAACCTCATTGTCAATATCATTCTTATTCAATTTAAATATTTGTTTTTCAGTTGAATGGCTTATTTCGTACATCAACAGTGATAAAAGCAAGTAATAGAAAATAAGCCTTTAGAGAAAGGTGCTTTATGTGACTATAAATGAACATGAATAAAGAAAAAGCAAACTTTGATTATCAGAAGTGCAATGGATTTGAATTATTGAGAATTAAAACCAAGATAATTTTGAAAAAAAATTAAAAGAACAAATGGAATAAAAGCATATTTATAATAATTTGCTTTTTTCCATTATGTTATATTACACCAAAGGGATATTTTATGAACATTTAAAATCAAATTAATTTCAATGAATTTCATGTTTGACTTTTGTCTTTTGTAAAATTTATTATGTTTTTAATTGACACAATTGTACATATTAATGAGATGTAGTGTGATATTTCAATACATTTATCGATTGTGTAATGATTAAATCAGGATAGTGAGCATATCTACCACCTCTACAACTTGTCATTTCTTTGTAGTAAGAACATTCAAAATTCTTCCTTCTAGCTATTTTGAGGTATACAATATATTATTGTGAACTATAGTCCACTGTACAATAGACTACCAAAGCTTATTTCTTTTTTCTAACCCTAACTTTGTACGTATTGACCAACTGCTCCCCACAACCCATCCCCCTATTCTCCCTAGCCTCTGGAAACCACTACTCTGTTCTCTAGTTTCTATGAGATCAACTTTTGTAGACTCCACGTATGAGTGAGATTATGCAGAATTTGTCCTTCTGTCCTTGTTTATTTCACTTAACAAAATATCGTCTAGGTTCATCTGTATGGTCACACATGAGAGGTTTCCATTTTTATGGCTGAATAGTATTCTGTTATTTATATATGCCACATTGTTTGTATCCATTCATTTACTGATGGACACTTAGGTTGATTCTATATCCTGGCCATTGTGAATTGTGCTGCAATAAACATGGGACAGCAGATACCTGTTTGACATGCTCATTTCAATTCCTTTGGATATATACCCAGTAGTGGGATTGCTAGTTTTATTTTTTACTTCTTGAGGAACCTCCATACTGTTGTCCAGAATGGCTGTACTAATTTTCATTCCCACTAACGGTTTATAAGAGTGTGTTTTTCTCCACATCCCAACCAGTGTTTATTATATTTTATCCATTTTGTAATAGCCATACAAACTGGGATAGTGGGAAGTGATTCTCATTGTGGTTTTGATTTGCATTTGCTTGATGGTTAGTAAAGTTGAGTATTTTTTTCATATACCTGGTGGCCATTTGTTGTTTTTTGGGGAAATGCATATTGAGATTTTTACCCATTTTCGAATTGAAGAATTTTAATTTTAACTTTTTTAGTTTTTGTTATTGAGTTGTTTGAGTTCCTTATATATTTTATAAATTTACTCATTATCAGATGCACAGTTGATGGATCTTTCCTTGCATTCTGATCTTTTCATTGTGTTGATTGTTACCTTTGCAGTGTAGAAGCTTTTGAGTCCAATTTAATCCCATTTGTCTATTTTTGATTTTGTTGTCTGTGTTATTAAGGTTTTATCGAAATTCCTTGCACAGATCAATGTCATGAAGCCTTTCCCCTATTTTCTTCTAATAATCTTGTGTCTTACAATTATTTCATTCATTTTGTGTTATTTTTGTGAGTGTCTATTTTAATTCTTCTGGATATGGATATCTGATTTTCTCAGCACCGTTTATTTAAGGGACTGGTTTTTCTTCAATGTATGTTCTTGTTGGCTTTGTCAAAAATAAGTCGGTTGTAAATGCATAGATTTTGCATTTACAGGATGGAGGGCATGTCTATTCTGTTCCATTGTTCTATGTGTCTGTTTTTATGCCAGCCCCATGTGTTTTAGTAACTATTGCTTTCTAGTGTATTTTTAAGTCAGGTAATGTGATGTCTCCAGCTTTGTTTATTTTGCTCAAAATTGCCTTAGCTAGTTGGAGTCTTTTGTTTGTCCATACAAATTTTAGGATTCTTTTTTCATTTTCTATAAAAAATATATCAGTATTTTTTTAGGGATTGTATTAATCTGTAGATCGCTTTGGTAGTATGAACATTTTAACAATATTAATTATTTCAATGTAAAAACACGAAATGTCTTTCTATTTACTTGTGTCTTCTTTAAGTTCTTCAATTTGATAGCTTTCATTGTTTCACCTTATTGGTTAAATTGACACCTATATATTTTATTATTTTGGCAACGATTACAAATGGGATTTTAAAATTTTTTTTAGATCATCGCCTATTGGTGTATAGAAATGCTGCTAATTTCTGTATATTGATTTTGGATCCTGCAACTTTATTAAAATTGTTTATTAGTCCTAACAAGTTTTAGGTGGGATCTGTAGGACTGAATACATTTAAGATTCTGTCATCCACAAAAAAGAGCAATTTGACCTCTTCCCTTCCAATTTGAATGAAATTTATTTCTTTTTCTTACTGAATTTATCTGGCAAGGAATTTCAGTACTATGTTGAATAAAATTGGTGAAATTGGGCATCCTTGTTTTGTTCCCAAGTTTTAGAGAAAAAGCTTCCAACGTTTTTTTCGTTCGGTGTGATGCTAGTTAATGGTTTGTCATGTATTGACTGTATTGCATTGAGGTCTGTTTCTTCTATGTCAAAATTGTTTAGGGTTTTATTATGAAGAGATTTTTCAATTGTATTAAATTCTTTTTCTGCATTTATTAAGATGACTGTATGATTATTGTCCTCCATTCTGTTAATGTGATGTATCATGTTTATTGATTTGCATATGTTGAACCATCCTAGCATACTTGAGATGAATACCACTTTATTATGGTGAATGATACTTTTGATGTGTTATTGAATTCAGTTTACTCATATTTTGTTGAGGATTTTTGCATCCGTGTTCACAGGGGATTTTGGTCTATAGTTTTATTTGTATGTGTGTGTATCTTTGGTTTTGGTATCAGGGTAATGCTGACTTCATAGGATGAGTTTGAAAGAATTCTCTTTCATTTATTTGAAATAGTTTGAAAAGAATTACTGTTAGTTCCTCATTAAATGTGTAGTACAACTCAGCAGTAAATCCATCAGGTCCTCGGCTTTTCTTTGATAGGAGTCTTCTCATAACTGATTCAACAGCATTACTCCTTATTGGTCCCAAGTTTTCTATTTCTTTATTATTAAGTTTTGGTAGTTTGTGTCTAGGAATTTATCCATTTCTTCTAAGCGTTCTAATTTTTTGGCATATATTTCTTCATAATAGTCTTTAGAGATCCTTTATACTTCCTTAGTACCAGTTGTAATGTTTCGTTTTCCATCTCTGACCGTATTTCAGTCATATCTCTTTTTTTCTTAGTCTAGTAAATATTCCTTGATTTTGTTTATCTTTTCAAAAAACTAGTTCTTCATTTTATTGATCTTTTGTATTTTTTAAGGTCCGTTGCACTGATATATACTCTGATCTTTATTGTTTATTTCCTTATACTTCTTCTGGAATTATTTTTCTAGTTCCTAGAAGTGCAATGGACACATTGTTTATTTGAGATCTTTGGTACCAGTTACATTTCTGGGGTAGGTAATAATTGCTATAAGTGTTCCTCTTGGAATGCCTTTGCTGTATCTCTAGTTTTGGGCATATTGTTTTTCCACTTTCATTTGTTTCGATGATTTTTTTTTATTTTTAACATTTCTTCATTTGTCCTTCAGTTGCTCAGGATCATGTTGTTTAATATCTATGGGGTTGTACAGTTTCTAACATTGATTACCTAGTTTTATTTTATTGTGGTTAGAAAATATACTTAATATAATTTAAATTTTAAAAAATTGTTAAGGCTTTTTCACTGCCTGAAGTATAATGTATCCTGGAGAACGTGCTAGGTATTATTGGGAACGATACATATTCTTTGACTGCTGGATGGAAACTCTGAGGTTTCTCGATTTTATGTATGGATGATCATTGTATTGCTGAAGGTGGGGTGGTTGAAATCTCTATTATTGTATTGTAGTCTGTCTCTTTAGTTCTATTAATATTTGCTTTATAAATTTATGTGTTCCTATTTTGGTGCATATATATTTATAGTTGTTATAACCTCTTGGCATATTGACCCACTTAATTATTAGATAATAGCCTTCTTTGTATCTTTTTATGGCTTTTGGCTTAAGGTATCTGACATAAGTATAGCAACTCCTCCTCTTTTTTGGTTTACATTCCTATGGAATATCTTTTGTCCATCATTTTACTTTCAATCTATATATGTATTTACATGTTAAGTTTGTCTGTTTCAGGTAGCATATAGTTAGTTCTTGTTTTTTAATCCATTCAGCCATTCTATAACTTTTAATTGGAGAAATTAATCCATTCATATTGAAAGTAATTCTTCATAAATAAGGACTTCTGTCCCTTTGTTGCTTGTTTTCTAGTTGTTTTGTAAATTCCTTTACTTTTCCTCGAAGGGGTTGTTTATGAATTTTTAAAATCAAATTAATTTCATTGAATTCAATTTTTAAACTATTTTAAATAGTGTTTATTTTGTATACCTAGAATGCAACAACTTAACATTTTTCATTTTTTACTTTTGTTAACACTGTCTTTGACATAATACCAAAAATGACATTCATTCTAAGGTAAATTTTATGAAATGGTGTGGGTGTGTGCTTATTCATTTATACTCATACTTAACTTTATATTTCAACTGCTATTATAAAATTTCATGTTGAGTTAATTTTCAGTATTGCAACTCTGATAAAGCAAATTGCTTCTCATAAAGATCTAACCCATGACTTTTTTCTTATTAGAACAGTGCTTTCTATATTCACACAATTTATATTTATTTGGTTATTTATAATTTGTTCATTTATCACCCACATTATGAAATGCTTACTATATGCCAGTCAGTGAAGAATGACAAGGCTTCCTCTCAAATGGAGATTGCTTCCTGTTGAGCATGAAAGTCTGTAAGTATAAAAAAGAAAAAAATAGATATGCATTATTACTTTGTAGAGAATGAAAACAAGACAATGGGCTAGAGCATGGTGGGGTGTCTACTTCAGAATAGAAGATCAGGCAAGCACCTCTGAAGAAGCGATTTGAATACTAGTGGTATCATCTCAATGAGGAGATCAGGAAGAACTGCCTCACAGGCAGAGGAAAGAGATAAGGCAAGATTAAGCTTATACCATTAGGGCATATTCTTAAAAAACTCATCTGCTTTAATACCTGTGAGCCAGGAGAGAATAAGAAATGGTAACATTAGAGAAGTAGCTGGGACCATTTGAAGCAGGAATTGGCATGCTAGAATACAAATTTAGATATTAAGTCCAATGAAAAAATACAGTACTTTTTTTTTTTTTTTTTTTTTTTTTTTTTTGAGACGGAGTCTCGCTCTGTCTCCCAGGCTGGAGTGCAGTGGCTGGATTTCAGCTCAATGCAAGCTCCGCCTCCCGGGTTCACGCCACTCTCCTGCCTCAGCCTCCCGAGTAGTTTGTACAGTACATCTTTACTCAAATGAAACCATTGCTTGATTGGATCAAAATGAAGAGTAACTGAATGTGATTTTTGTTATAATACTGCAATGGGTGTTTATTAGATACTTTAGTTAGGCATTAAAAATGATAATTTATGTATATGTAGCATTTTATATCCCATGAACATTTTCCCATATATTGACTTCCATGATCTTCACAACAGCCCTGTACAGTCTGTTGAGAGATAATATAACATTATTTGACAGTGAAGACCTTAGGGCCCAACTAGTTGAAGTTCTGCCACTTAATAGCTGTGTGACCATGAACAAATGACTTAATTCCTCTGTGCTTCCTAGTTTTCATCCATATAGAATTCTTGGGGTTTCTTTTTGGTTTTTTTGTTTGTTGTTATTATTTGATTATTCTTTGAGTTAATTTTCAAAAATTCTTAGAAATATGCCTGGTACTTTCTAATAGTATTAGTTAATATTATATTGCAGGGCAGTGGTTTTGCCAAAATTGTGGTTTTGCCCATCTATTACTGGAGGAAACTGCTATTTTGACCTCTCTTAGTTTTGGTTTCTTTCATTCTCTATGAAATGGGATAAATACCTCCACATGACATTTTGAGAGTTTACTAATGTCCTTGAAATATGTTCATGTTAAATGATTTTCATTACTTCCTTTCTAATATTTAAATGGTGAAACTATATTCAAAGAGGTTTAATGAATTCCCACACTTTGTCTCACAAATGAATAAGAGTTAAATTCAGCACGTCGAATTAGACACTGATGGTTTTCTTACCTGATGGAGATTACTGATAATGTCAGTTATTTTCAGTAGTGCATAGAATAGTACAGAATGCATGGAATGGAGTACACCTTTCAAAAATGACCAATCTAAACAAATTTGGGTACATTAGATTTGATTTCATGCTAACTTTTGTTGTTATTTAGATTTTTTTCATTTCTAAGCTGTTTTAGAGGGTACAAGAGGAGAATATATTTTGAAAAATCTCCTGATTGCTGTTGTCTGCCTTTATTAGAGGCACAAGGATATAATTATCAACAAGGCTCTAGGGTATTCAGACATAAGACTGCCTCAAACCATTAACATATCCTTAATGCATGATTACAGGTTGGTTTCTTTCACATTTAACTTTAGCTGTATTTTTGAGTGACATTTAATTTTGCTTTAAATTAAATACACAGTTGATTTTTAATAAATGCAATCAAGTTTTTTTCTAAGTTAATTATGTTATTTATTTATGGCAAGAACACTTAAGGAAAATAAAGAAACCATGGGCCAGGTAATTATGGGGCATTCATTTTAGGATGCTACAACGAACAAGCCTCTGGGAGTACGTGAACACATACTCCTATTTGTTCTATAACAGGTCTTCAGAAAGTCATTAGTACTTTGTAATTTGTTTCCTTATATTCTCACTGTGTTGACCTTTGCCTGTTTTCTTTCTGATCTCTTAAGCAACTTCTTTCTTCTTCTCTCTTAACCAACTACTTTCCTGCCTACTAGGCAATGACAATCACCAGAAACAATTAGTAGGGTGAAGGGCTGGAAGAAACACTTATCTTTTGCTCTAGTTCAGGATGCATTTTTAAATAGCTTTATCTCATCTGTGGTTCCTATTTGCACCAAAAGCCTTCAATCCAAGGCTGGGGTAGCTCTACCTCCTCCCTAACGCTGGTAACAGCTTCACCATCTGCTTTTTTTTTTTTTTTTTTTTTGAGACTGAGTCTTGCTCGGTCACCCAGACTGGAGTGCAGTGGCAAAATCTTGGCTCACTGCAACCTCCACCTCCCAAATTCAAGCAATTATCCTGCCTCAGCCTCCTGGGTAGCTGG
This sequence comes from Colobus angolensis palliatus, assembly GCF_000951035.1. Classification (NCBI taxonomy): domain Eukaryota; kingdom Metazoa; phylum Chordata; class Mammalia; order Primates; family Cercopithecidae; genus Colobus; species Colobus angolensis. The sequence continues at coordinate 2,155,439 of NW_012116566.1, forward strand.
GAATACAGGTGTGTACCTAATTTTTTATATTTTTAGTATAGACAGGATTTCACCATGTTGGCCAGGCTTGTCTTGAACTCCTGACCTCAAGTGATCTGCCCACATCAGCCTTCCAAAGTGCTGGGATTACAGGCGTGAGTACCTGGCCAACATTTTCTTTTAAACCTGCACCTTTTCATCCTTTTAACTCTTTGGTAACTATTCCATTCCATTGAAATATTCATTTTAGGTTCTAATTTTTTTGTGACTGGACTCTGCCTGATATGTTGACTTATTACTTAACATCCGTAGAGTTAACATTATATAACATCTTTGTATTTTACATGGGACAAATTAAAAGCAATGGGGGTTTAAAATTTTTATATCTCAGATTTTTTTTTTTTTTCTTTTTTGAGACAGAGTTTGCTCTTGCTGCCCAGGCTGGAGTGCAATGAGGCAATCCTGGCTCACTGCAACCTCCACTTCCCAGGTTCAAGCCATTCTCATGCCTCAGCCTCCCGAGTAGCTGGGATTATAGGCATGCTCCACCACACCCAGCTAATTTTGTATTTTTAGTAGAGATGAGGTTTCACCATATTGGCCAGGCTTGTATCGAACAGTTGACCTCAGGTGATCCACCCGCCCTGGTCTTCCAAAGTGTTGGGATTACAGGTGTGAGTCACTGCATCCAGTCAACTCACATTTTTAATAACCAAGCTCAAACAAGCATAAAAACTTATGGACTTTTATAAATAGCTAAGAATAGCTGAAATTAGTTAGTTTTTTTTTTTTTTTTAGTTGTTTTGCAAAAATCTAAGTCCACTTGAGTTTTCGTTGTTTTTGAAATTAAGATTATTATTTTAACTAGCTTATTTGTGGTGCTTTATCTGATATTCTTTATCAGACCAGGCTTGTTGAACTCACTGTCTTCAGGAGAGTAAAACTATGCATACTGAATATGAGGGCACAAGATTACCTTCTAGTAAATCTATGCAGTTTGAATCATTTTTCTGTCTGTCAGGCAACCTCATGGATCAATGAATCCCAGACCTGTTTATTTCAGGGCTACCCAATTGATTATCATAAGGGGGACCGCTACCTATACCTTCAGGAGAGGCTCACCTTCATTCACTTATTTTGATCAATAAAGTAAAAAGGAATGCAGAGATATTTAAATTGCAATACAAAATACATTGATGCTTTAGGTAATAACTTTACAGTTTTTTCGAAAATCATCTGATAAATATTTTTTCTTAGAAAAAATGAATATGTTGCATTTATTATATATTGGTTATGCACTGGACATTGCTTTAAGCATGAACATACAGTATTGTATTCAAATATCCCCAAACCCCTAAAAGGTAATAACATTTAATAAACATGCTGCAAGTAAGAAATTGAAGCTCACAAAGGCTAAATGACTTGCTCAGGGTCACCTAGGTGACAGGTTGATTCCAGAGAAAATGTTTTAACCTCAGTGTCCTCCCTTTCAACATATCGGTAAGGTTATTACAGTCTAGGTGTGACTGGACAATTCTAGCTCATGCTAAATGCGAGGAAAGAATGTCTACTCAACTAATTTTGGGCAGCCTCTCCAGGCTTTTGTGTCTGGGGTTTGAGAGTAAACTATCTTAGCACATATATTTGGCTCCATTTTAATTGGTTTCCTGTCTATCCTTATATATAGATGAGTGTTAGATTCACTGGGAGTAAGTTTTTTCATGCACCTCCCTTGGCTTTATGGAATTAAAATGGCTATGCATAAGGCCAAGATATCTGCAAGGGCGGGGGAGAGCATTACGGCAAATACCTACTGCATGCAGGGCTTGAAGCCTAGATGACAGGTTGATAGGTGCAGCAAACCACCATGGCACATGTATACCTATGTAACAAACCTGCGTGTTCTGCACATGTATCCCGGAACTTAAAGTAAAATTTTTTTATTTTTTTATTTTTTTTATTATACTTTAGGTTCTAGGGTACATGTGCATAACGTGCAGGTTTGTTACATATGTATACTTGTGCAATGTTGGTGTGCTGCACCCATCAACTCGTCAGCACCCATCAATTCATCATTTATATCAGGTATAACTCCCCAATGCAATCCCTCCCCCCTCCCCCCTCCCCATGATAAGCCCAGTGTGTGATGTTCCCCTTCCCGAGTCCAAGTGATCTCATTGTTCAGTTCCCACCTATGAGTGAGAACATGCGGTGTTTGGTTTTGTCTTCTTGTGATAGTTTGCTAAGAATGATGTTTAAAAAAATGTTTTTTAAGAATTTAAATACAAAAAAAAAAAAGTATTACATGCTGTCAAAATTTAGAACCACTGTGGTACATTTTTGAGGTCCTTAAGAGCAAACTGTATCTAGCATGAAACCTGGTATAGAAAGATTTTAATAAATGCTTGTTGAGAACAGGAAATAAATAGATCATCAGCGATTCAAGGATTTGGTGTCATAATAGATCGAGCAAGAGGGATGATCCTAAGCCTATTGTCTTTAGGAACCCAGCTCAGTACCAGCCAAGGGGATAGAGTCAAGGGTTTCACTTAGGAACATTGATAACATCTGAGATAATTATGCAGCACTTCCAAGGACACAGAGGGGAGACTAATAAGGCAGAAGTACATTTCGTGACCTAAGGGTAAGTTAAAGTTAATAATGGAGTTCACATAGTTGGGTGAGAAAACAGGTAAATGCTATCATAGGAAGTGGGAGAATATAAAAGATGACCAAAGCAAAGGGAAGGAGGGAGCACATGTGAAACTGTGCCCCAAAGGGTTAAGGAAACTAATGACGAAATTATTGGACTTACAGGATAGTATATAAAAAAAAACAAGCAACTTGTTTAAAAGCTGAAACCGAAACTGTACCCCACAGAGTAAGAAACTAGAAACTAGCGTATATTCTTGAGTTTGCAGGATAGCAGATAAGAAAAGAACAACTTGTTGAAACATTGAAACTCCCTCTGCTTGTGAGATAAAGAGAAATCTGGTTAAAATCAATTGGGATCAAGATGGTTGACTGGAGTTTACACAGAATGAGCTTGCTGACATCATAGCCTAAATTTCCACACGTGTTTCATATGAACTCCCTCCAAATTTGCCCAAGTGACCCATTGTTGTTCCAGACCCCTGTTGACTCCAATATGGATGAAACCATATCAGAGAGGCTGAACTAGAGACTCAGTGAATTAGACATAAGATTTATTGAGGAGAATTATATATGGGGCAGTCTCGTGGTAGTGGGCTAGACAGGAGAACCACTATTGTTTGTAAAAAGTATGCAGTTTATATAGCATTTTCAGTTAGCACCATCCACCTAGTAACTTCCATTTAACTCAAAACACAGGCCTTCGATTCCCTGAACAGTCTGCTTTCTAAGGAATGGGCTGGGTGTTCAGACATCCTTCAAAGATAAGGAGTGAATCACTGAGCTGGCCGCTTCTGGATTCCTTGCTCAGAACTCAGAGCAGACATTCTTCTTAGACCATGGAGTCACTCTCAAAGTAGACTTCCGTTATGGCTGTTAGATGCCTCCACCATTACCCTATTAAGTAACATGAAGAGATAACTTTGCATACGCAAAGACTTTCCAGACTTGCTTTTTTCTTCCACCAATCACCTACTAATCAAAACCTTCAACAACTAAAATGGGTAACCAACTGGACCACAATTAAGTACAGAGAGTTAATAAGGCAACCAAGATCTTCACTTAACATTGCCTTCTTGCTTTCATGACTCTTTGATGTCACTTTTGATTAGAGTTGTGAGAGATTTTTCTTGTAAATTGTGGTCTTAAAAAAATCAATTTTCACTTCAATCTGTAAAATTGTTGACTGTGGCATAGTTATTTCCCAATAGTTAGATGCATATTCTCATTTCTACAATATGGTCCTGAAAAGCCATTTTTTTGCTCTTCTGCAGAAAATTCAAGAAAGAAAATAGGATCCTTAGCTTATCATATTTTAAGTGTCCCAAAGAATATGGTCATACTAAAGTAAAATAGAAAAACAAACCCACTTGCCCTCATCTGATGGTCTTAAGAAATACTGCTCTGAGTGAGGAAAAAGAATAATATTAAAAGTACATAAACATGGGTTTGCAGGTTTGTGTCATAAATTTGTACAACGTGGTGGATAGAAAACACCTAAAAGCCAAAATTTAATTTAAAACTGGGCTAAGTAATGCCTTTAAATGCCTGACAGAAGCAGTAGCAAACATTCTCTGCAGAAACTGAATTTCAGATCAGCCCAAAAACTATTGCCACAGTAAAGTTCAGTGAATATAAACTCATAGTCACAAATCACAACAAACACAATAGAAAAATGAAGCACTATTTAGGACTAGAAGACGAAATATCACAGGATCCTTTGAGTGTTGCTTTGTCAGCCAGAAACCTCTGTGGCCAGTGACACCTATGCTTGAGTTTTGCTCATTTCACCCACTCTGCCAGGCAGGCTGCACTTGACTCATGCTACTGCCCCAGATGCCATGCCCATCGAGGGTGAGACAGGCATGAAGTGGCGAGAAGTGTGTGGGTAAGTGAGCACAGAGTCTGGCCACTGTGGATAGCCAGCTGTGCCAGCTGCTGTAACTTGGCAGGCACAGGTGGCAGCTCTGTGCAAGGCTGCAGCTGAACCAGGCATACTGGAAGTGGTTTCTGTTGTGGGCACCAGTGTCTGGAAGAGGGGAACATGGTGGCCTCCAAAAACTCAGAGATGTCAACAATCACAGAGCACAAAGGGTTTAGGGGGCACATGTTACAACTCTTTCATTCCCATCACCTGCAGCACGGTGAACGTTGGCCAGGTATGTTTCAGCTCATTTGTGTTATGCTCGTGTAGTCCTGCCACCTCAATTCAACCCATGGTTTCTGGGCTGACCCAGCCCTGCTGCTGCTTCCTGTCACATGGTGTGTCCACCTGATGCTGGTGGAGGTTGGGAGGGCTATAGTGTTACAGCAGTGTCTCAGGGAATCCCAAGGTCTGGGCCCCCAGAAGGGTCACCATTCTTCACTTCCACAGTCTGGTGAATGGGAACATGTCACCATCCACAGCTCTGGTGAGTTGTCCAGGAAAGTGTAGAAAGAGATTACATGGACAACTGGAGGGTGAGCAAGGCAGAGAAGAGTTTTATTGAGTGACAGAACAGCTCTCAGTGGCAAGTGACCCAAAGTGGGTAGCTCCTACTGAGTCTGACTGAGTCTGGGGTCTTTGTGGGTTCAGAATGGAGGAAGTGCATGCTGATTGGTCCATGTGTGAGAGAAAGTATTTGCTGATTTGTCCATAGCTAGGCTTTTGGACCATCTGATTGGCCAAAAGGGATCAAGGAAGTACCCACTCTGTCATGGACTCCATGCAGAACTGGCATTGTGGCCCCTGGCTTCAGGCCATCCCTGGCTTGAAGATTGGGCCTCACTGGGGACCTGCCCCTTTCTGCCTAAGAATCTGTCTGACTCCGGCTGACATCAAAAGCAGAGAGGAGAGTGAGGTTCATAAAAATATCAGATATTAGAATTACCAGATAAAATATAAGTTATCTGTATTGAAATAATGTAAGTTATTAAAATATGTTCAACAAAATTGTTATATAAAAAGAAGCAGATTTTAAAGGAAACTAAATGGAAAAATAATGTAATTGAAATAAACGCTAATTGGATGGGTACAATTTCAGATTATGAATAGCTGAAGAAACATTAGTGAGCATAAGGATAAATCTGAAGATGTTATTCTGAATACAACACAGAGCAGTAAATAAATTTTTAAAAGTTTCAAGAAAAATGAAAGTGAAAATGAGAAGAAAGAGGATGTCTCTAATCAACATTACTGAAGAAATTGAGAGAAAGAGTTAAGAAGAGGAAAACTAAGCTTTAAAAAACATCTAGAGGGAAGTATAGATTGCCCTCAATGGCATGAGAGAATTCTCATGAAAACCCACTTCGCAACCATAGCAATTCAGTAGACATTGAACAAAAAATTAAAGTGCTTATAAAAGAAAAAATTTATATAACTCAGATTTTTATACGACCTGAAAATGTTGCAACTGAGAACAGTATATGGGTGTTTTTAGATAAACAAGAACTGAGGGTTAGACACTACAGACCCTCTCTAAGGCAACTAGTAAGATGTTTCCTGAAAGTGATTCTATATGTAATGTCTGAAATGAAAACAATGAAAAGATAAACAAGTAAGGCAGCAAATATATGATTAGTAAATCTAAACGGATACACTGAAAACATACAAGGCAAATACTAATCAATTACACACCAAAAGAATGCTGATTAAACTATATTAATATGATGAAAAATGACATTTTTTGGCAAGAAGCACCCTAGGGACGAAAAGTGCATATAAATGCTTCAACTCAGTAGAAACATGTTCTGAGTTGATACATCTAATACTATATTTAGCAAAATTTTTAATAGCAAGAAGAATTAGAAAATTTGCCATTATATGGGAGGGATTTTTGCCTTACCTTCTTAATAATTGGTAGAACACATAAAAGCTATAAATAGAGTCATAGGGGATCTGAAGAAACCAATAAGTAAGCTAAATCTATTGTACAAACATAAAACACAAAGTCTCTGTGAGAATTGGCTATATCCTAAGACATAAAGCTAGTTGCACATCTTTACAAAAAAAAATTCTGTGATTACAACGCATCTAATGCAATAACTTAAAAAACTAGAAAAATGCTTCTGAAATCTAGTAAGAAAGCCAATTAATAATCAGTAACTTCTGGGTCCAATCAGAAATTATAATGGAAATTAGACATTTAGACATCAATGATAAAATTTTCCTTGTCGAAACCTGTGGAATATAGGTAAAATAGTGCTCAGATGTAAATTTATAGCCTTAAACAATTAAATTAGAGAAGAAAAGCTGAACATTGGTGAGTAAAAAGTCTAACTTTAGGTGTTATAGTACAACATTAATACAATAAGTCCATAGAAATTATAATTAAATAAATAATATAAAACACTTATATAGGGCTAGGGCCTATTCTAAACACTTTACATAGTCTAACAGTCTTCCAACTGTTGCCATGAGGTAGATCTTTTTATTATCTACACTTTTTAAAGAATGAAATCAAGTTTATTAAAGAAGTAAAGAATAAAAGCATGGCTGCTGAGCAGCCTATCGTCTATACTTGTTAACCCAAGCAGACTAGCTTTAGAAATTATCCTGTTAACCACTATTCTGTACTCTGTGACAGTGGACATTTAAGCAAAACTATAATGAAATAGAAAGCAAGATTAAAATAGAATCAAATTTAACACTGACTATTTCAAGTGGATTAGGATTATAGTCTAATCCAAAGGGTTCAATACATAAATTTGTCTAAGATTTCCTTTGATTATTGCAAGGTTGAAGCCTTGAAGGGCTGGCTATCCTTGTAGAATTTCAGATATTCAGACCCAGAGGAAAGTAAGACTGGTTGATACCTCCGTCTGTAAAGTGGGATAATAATAACAGAACCGACAATTTTTTGTTGCATTGAGGATTGAGATACACTATATAGATTTCTTAATCTATATAACGTCTCTCTATATAATCTATCTATACGTAATGTATATAATATCTATGTAATCTGTCATGTTAATGTATTATGTGATGATGCCATTTAAATGGATGATATTGTGTTCTGCTTGCCACACATAAACTACTGGATGAACAATAGCTATTGGTGATTTGGCATTCCAATTCTAATTACATTTCTTGATCTTCTTAAAATTATTACATTTTACTTTAAATTATTTCTTTGTTTAAGTTGTATTCAAAGTTATTAGATTTTTACCTAACAAAACCACTTTATAAGAGATTTGGCTGATAAATTAACTTCTTAGGGCTAATATATTAACTTTCTTCATTTTGCTCATAGTAATAATCATACATGAATTTAAAGCCCTTTAAAGAAATCTAGTGAGCACTCCAATATCTGTGATCTAATGATGTCTGTAAGACTACTGCATCTTAGAGTGCTGTTGAATTTTAAACACTTTGAATCCATTCTTTATTTTGACTGATGGAATTGCACTTTTATTTCTCATGCTATTTTGAATTTATTAAGCTTCTGTGCTTCTAAACATAATTAGCAAGGCTTAAGAATATTTTATACCTTGATTATGCATCTTTAATTTCAAAGGCTTATACTTCTCTGATGTGTTTTGAAATCAACAAATATTATTTGTTCTGTTGCTCATGACTAGGAAATATTTCACAAGTGCTGGTAAACAAATTGTAACATATTTTTTAGTTGAAACAATATTCTTGTAGATTTCAATAGAGAATAGTAAAAGGAACTATTCATTTATTCATAAAGTGTTTATGAAATAAGTCAAATTAAGACACTTCATCTTTTACTTGAATAATATTAATATTTTGTGGATAGCCATGAAGGATTGTCTAACTCACCACTCTGTTATTTCCTCCTGGAAGGGTAATGTGATTCCTCCTTTTCCTAATTTTCTTGTCTACTGCTTAGTTCTCAGCACTAATATAAAAGTGTGGTCTCGTAGGTCCCCTCACATGACCCCACAAGCAACTCTGACACTTGGAAAGGGCAAAAGTACCTAAGTTCACATTATCAATGATTTCAGTTCATACCTTTACATTTCTCACTGGCCACTTCTCTGCAAAACTACATAATTTCAGAATTTGTATCTTCAGAATGGAATCCTACCACCCTAACCAATATCCTTGAGTGTAAACATTGGAGAAGGCATTTAACAACTGTTGACTCCTCTTTGCCTGGCCAGCTTAACTATTGAATTTATTATATAAGCCCAGTTAGAAAATGCATACTGAGGCAAAACTCCCTGCAGAATGAACAAGATCTTATTCTAGTCCAGGGATCCCAACTTGGAACTAGAAAGCAAAATATGAAATTACTGAAACAAGATGAATGTAGATAATAACAAGTTATGATACATCTATTCTTAATGTTCAGGGACAAGCCAGAGCACCTAATTCCCCATACAAAAACAATTAACATGCTTCTTGCCATGTCCATTTTGATGCATGTTTCTATTATTTTTAAATACAATGAGGTTAGAAAAAGATTGTCCACACTTAAAAATGCTATTAAAAATACTTAATATTCAGTTTTAAAAAATATATATATATTGTTTCTGAAGGCATTTAGTTTGCTGGTGTTTAAAATAGACAAAACCCAAAAGGTTCTGGGCTAAAATGTCAAAATATAACTCCCAGAAGAAATGCTATTTATGACAATGTTCTTTTACTTTATTAATACCATTTTGGGAATATTTTAAGAGCAGGATATGAGTAGATAAATATTGACAGGTAATTTGGTGTGATTACAATGAGGTCATGTACTAGGTAGATTCTGATGTAAGTACAGAATTTGATTCAGTGCTTAATTCTTTTTTAAAGAAGTTGAAGGTTCATATATGTTGATGTTATTTGATAGTACTTATAATTTTTAATTACTGTGTAAGATAAATAAAAGCTAATAAGGATAATATTTTGTATAGCATAATTGGGCCAATTATTGACTTTAATATTCAAATAATATTGGTTAGACAAGAGATAGGGAATCTAAGAGGTTTTCTTGGTTGCTTATTTTAAGCTTTATTAATTCTGAACCTGCTGAGAGCCTTGTAATCATTTTTGTGACAATTGTCAGAAAGATTGTTTTCCAGTGTACTTTTTTTCCAATTTAAGATTTTTTTCCAGTTTAAGATTAAGACCACAACAGCAACATTTTGCCTTTGCTGTAATTATAATATTGTCTTTGTCAGACAATGCAAATCAACAGGTATTAAGAAACAGTGGTGGGAAATGACTGGGTTATGAAAGCGTAAAGAGGAACTCTTAAAATTTAGGTCCATAGGTCATTTTGATTTTATAATGTTATAATATTTCAGAGTTATCTGCTGATATCCTGAAAGATTCATAAGAAAGAGACTTTTATATTTGTGATATGAAATTGTTTCTCAATTCCTAATTTCTTTTCAAAGATTTACCTTAAAATTTAGCTTTTTCTAATATTTAATGAAGTTGATCTAATTACTGAACTTATCTAATAGCTTTGCTGGAAATTGGGATCATTACTTAGCTTCTTTTAGTGATTACAATATTTTTTTTCTAATCTTTAAATATAAGTGGCAAAGTTATATATCATCATTTTTCCACTACCAATGATAGCATATAATGTCCCTTTTACTACCTCTCCCTAAAACAACAAATAAACTAAAACAAAAATAATTTAAAAAACAGGCAAAAAATGAATGGGAAAGAAAATTAGCTTGTCTTCAAACTATACTACTAGGCTACAGTAACCAAAACAGTATGGTACTGGTAACAAAACAGATATATAGACCAACAGAACAGAATAGAGGCCTCAGAAATAACACCACACATCTATAACCATCTGATCTTCAATAAACATAAGAAGAATAAGCAATGGGAAAAGGATTCCCTATTTCATAAATCATGCTGGGAAAACTGGCTAGCCATATGCAGAAAACTGAAACTGGACCCCTTCCTTACACCTTATACAAAAATTAACTCAAGATGGATTAGAGGCTTAAACATAAAACCTGAAATCATAAAAATCCCAGAAGAAAACCTAGGCAATACCATTCAGGATATAGGCATGGGCAAAGACTTCATGACCAAAACACCAACAGCAATTGCAACAAAAGCCAAAATTGACAAATAGAATCTAATTGAACCAAAGAGCTTCTCCACAGCAAAAGAAACTATCATCAGAGTGAACAGGCAACCTACAGAATGGGAGAAAATTTTTGTACTATAGCCATCTGACAAAGGTCTAATATCCAGAATCTACAAGGAACTTAAGCAAATGTACAATAAAAAACCAACCCCATCAAAAAGTGGGCAAAGGATATGAACAGACATTTAAAGGAAGACATTTATGCAGCCAACAAACATATGAAAAAAAAAAAGCTCATCATCACTGGTCATTAGAGAAATGCAAATCAAAACCACAATGAGATACCATCTCATGCCAGTTAGAATGGCAATCATTAAAAAGTAAGGAAACAACAGATGCTGACAAGGACGTGGAGAAATAGGAACACTTTTACACTGTTGGTGGGAGAGTAAATTAGTTCATCCATTGTGGAAGACAGTGTGGCAATTCCTCAAGGATCTAGAACTAGAAATACCATTTGACCCAGTAATGTCATTACTGGGTATATACCCAAAGGATTATAAATCATTCTACTATAAAGGCACATGCACACATATGTTCTTGCAGCACTATTTACAATAGAAAAGACTTGGGACCAACCCAAATGCCCATCAATAATAGACTGGATAAGGAATATGTGGCACATATACATCATGGAATTCTATGCAGTCATTTAAAAGAATGAGTTCATGTCTTTTGCAGGGACGTGGATTAAGCTGGAAACCATCATTCTCAGCAAAGTAATACAGGAACAGAAAACTACACACCGCATGTCCTCACTCATAAGTGCAAGTTGAACAATGAGAACACATGGGCACAGGGAGAGGAACATCACACAGCAAGGCCTGTTGGGCCTTGGGATGGAAGAGGAGGGAAAGCCTTAGGACACATACCTAATGCATGCGGGGCTTAAAACTTAGATGATGGGTTGATAGGTGCAGCAAACCACTATGGCACATGTATACCTGTGTAACAAACTGACACATTCTGCACATGTATCCCACAACTTAAAATTCGAAAATTAAAAATATTAGCCAGTCTTGCTTTATATAAGTAGAAGTTACATCCTTCAATCACTTTAATTAATTGGATTCACTGAAAGTAGCAATGGACTATAGTTTTGTACACATTTTTGTTGTTGGAAATCCTTTTCTTATTAGCAGTTCTTCTTTTCTCAAGTTCTTCTTTTCTTTCCTAAACTCTGAGAATTTTGCAACCTACTAACATTTTATTCTTCTAAAAATTGATTTTTATACTTGATTTGTATTCCATAAACAAAGCATTGTTATTGACTATTAGTGTATTATCTTCTGCATTTTCCAAATATTAAAACATTTGAATCCAAAATAGGACAACATGTTGTGGAAAGCCAGGGACCCCAAATGGAGGGACTGGCTGGAGCCACAGCAGAGGAACATAAATTGTGAAGATTTCATGGACACTTATCAGTTCCCAAAATTAATACTTTTATAATTTCTTACACCTGTCTTTACTGCAATCTCTGAACATAAATTGTAAGTTTTCATGGACATTTATCAGTTCCCAAAATTAATACTCTTATAATTTCTTATGCTTGTCTTTACTTTAATCTCTTAATCCTGTTATCTTTGTAAGCTGAGAATGTACATCACCTCAGGACCACTATTGTACAAATTGATTGTAAAACATGTGTGTTTTAACAATATGAAATCAGTGCACCTTGAAAACAAACAGAATAACAGTGATTTTAGGGAACAAGGGAAGACAACCAAAGGTCTGACTAACTGCAGGGTCGGGCAGAATAGAGCCATATTTTTCTTCTTGCAGAGAGCCTATAAATGGACATGCAAGTAGGACAGATAGCATTGAATTCTTTTCCCAGCAGGTAATATTAATAATTAATACCCTGGGGAAGGAATGCATTCCTGGGGGTAGGTCTACAAACGGCTGCACTGGGAGTGTCTGTCTTATGTGGTTGAGATAAGGACTGAAATACGCCCTGGTCTCATGCAGCACCCTCAGGCTTATTAGGGTGAGAAAAAGATCCCACCCTGGTAAATTTGAGGTCAGACCAGTTCTCTGCTCTCAAACCCTGTTATCTGTTGTTTAAGATGTTTTTCAAGACAATACGTGCACAAACAAACATAGACCCTTATTAGTAATTCTAATTTTGCCCTTTGCCTTGTGATCTTTGCTTTACTCTTTGCCTTGTGATCTTTATTGCTCTGTAAAGCATTTGATCTTTGTGACCTACTCCCTGTTCGTACACCCCCTCCCCTTTTAAAGTCCTTAATAAAAACCTGCTGGTTTTGCAGCTCAGGGGACATCACAGACCTACTGACATATGATGTCACCCCTGGAGGCCCAGCTGTAAAATTCCCCTCTTTGTACTCTTTCTCTTTATTTCTAAGACTGGCTGACACTTAGGGAAAATAGAAAGGACCTACGTTGAAATATTGGGGGCTGGTTCCCCTGATACAAAATAGTTTTCTAAAAGTAAATTTTGGTCAGGATATCATGGAAATAGACATGGAAATTGAGTCACTCTAGGAACTCAGAATATAAAAGAAGCAATAGTACTTTTAGTTTTTGGTATTCTTCGTATGTTGACAATGTCTTAGAACCAATGTAAACTTTGACTCTGCTATTTGCATTACAATTAATGTACTCAGTTTCCAAAAGGGAAGAAAAGAGACTTATACATTAATTGCTTAATATTGTTGTAGGAAATGTTTTTAATATATTAACCCAGAAGCCATTAAACTTTTTGTTTTCAGGATGCCTTTATATTTAAAACTATCATAGAAGTTCTAAATAGTCTAAATTACTATTTCTCTTTCTCTCTACTTACTGTATTGGTAATTACAACTAATATGTGTTTAAATATTGTTTATTTATATTTTATTGAATACTATTTATTGATATTGATATGGTTTGGATTTCTGTCCTCACCCAAATCTCATTTTGAATTGTAACCCCCAGTGTTGAAGGAGAGGCCTAGTGGGAGGTGATTAGATCATTGGAGTGGCCTTTCCCTTTGCTGTTCTCATGATAGTGGGTGAGTTCTCACAAGATCTAATTGTTTTAAAAGTTTGTAGTACTTCCCGCTTCTCTTTTTCCTGCTCTGGTCATGTGAAGATGTGTTTATTTCCTCTTCACTATTCTCCATGATTGTAAATTTCTATGTACATCATGCTTCATGTACAGCCTGCATAACTGTGAGCCAGTAAAACCTCTTTTTTTTTTTTTTAAATAAATAAGTCAGTCTCAGGTAGTTTTCTATAGAAGTGCAAGAAGTGACTTATACAGAAAGTTGGTACTGGAAGGTGGGGCATTGCTATAAAGATACCTGAAAATGTGGAAACGTTTGGAATTTCTTAGAGGCTTGTTAAATTATTGTGATCAAAATATTGATAGTGATGTGGACAATGAAGTACAGGCTGAAGTATTCTCAGATGGAAATGAGGAACTTATCGGGAACTGGAGTAAAGTTAACTCTTTCTCTGCTTTAGCAAGGAGATTGGAGGCATTGTGCCCATATTCTAGGGATCTGTGGAACTTTGGACTTGACAGTGATGATTTAGGGTATCTGACGAAAAGTAATTTCTAAACAGCAATGTGTTCAAGATGTGAACTTGCTGCTTCTAATAGTGTTTTGTCATATGCATGAGCAAAGAGATAATGTGAAGCTGGAACTTACATTAGAAAGGAAAACAAACATAAAAGTATAGAAAATGTGCAGCCTGACCATGTGGTAGAAAAACCAGCTTTTAAGCATTCTGCAGAAATTTGTGTAAGTAAAGAGGGGCCAAAGGTGTATAGCTAAGACAATGGGGAAAATGCCTGGAAGACATTACAGAGACCTTCATGGCAGTGCCTACCATCACAGACCTGGAGGCCTAGAAGGGAAAAATCGCTTTGTGGCCCAGGCCCATGGCTTTGCTCACCTGCACAACCTTGAGACACTGCTCTCAGCATCCCATCTACTCCAGCTGGAGTTGTGGTTAAAAGGGCCCCAGGTATGTTTTGGGCTGCTTCTCCAGAGAGTGCCAGCCATAAGCCTTGGTGACTTCCATGTAGTGTTAAACCTGCAGGTGCACAGAGGGCAAGAGTTGAGGCTTGGGAGCTTCCACCTAGATTTCAGTGTACATATAAAAATGTCTGCATGTCTAGTAGGACGTCTGCTGCAGGGGCAGGGCCCTTATGGAGATCCTCTACTAGTGCAATATGGAGTGGAAATGTGGGCTTAGAGCCTCCATACCATGTCTCCACTGGGGCACTGCCTAGTGGAGCTGAAAGAAGAGGGTCACCATCCTCCAGAGCCTAGAATGGTAGATACACTGGCAACTTGCACCATGCACCTGGAAAAGCTGCAGGCATTTAACAGCAGCCCTTGAGAGCAGCCATGGGAGGTGAACCTGGCAGAGCCAAAAAAGCAGAACTGTCCGAAGCCTTGGGAGACAACCTATTGCGTCAGTGTGGCCTGGATGTGAAGCACGGAGCCAAAGGAGATTATTTTGAAGCTTTAAGATGTAATGACTGCCCTTCTGTTTTTCAGACTTGCATGGGGCTTGCAATCTCTGTTTTGGCCGGTCCTTTTGGAAAGGGGAGCATTTACTCAAAGCCTATATCCCCATTGTCTCTTGGAAGTAACTAACTTGTTTTTGATTTGACAGGCTCATAAGCAGAAGGGACTTACCTTCCCTTAGATGAGACTTTGGAATGTAGGCTTCTGAGTTAATGCTAAAATGAGTTAAGACTGGGGAACTGTTGAAAAGGAATAATTGTATTTTGCAACGTAACAGGCACATGAGATTTGAGAGGGGCCAGGGTGAAATAATATGGTTTGGCTCTGTGTCCCCACTCATCTCATGGCAAATCCTCAGTGTTGGAGGATGGCACCTGTGGGAGGTGATTGGATCATAGGGGTGGATTTCCCCCTTGCTGTTTTTGTAATAGTGAGTAATTTCTTATGAGATCTGGTTGTTTAAAAGTGTCTAGCACTTCCTCCTTCTTTTTCTTCTTCCTGCTCTGGCCATGTGAAGATGTGCTTCCTTCCTCTTTGCCTTCTGCTATGATTGTAAGTTTCCTGAGGCCTCCCATCCATACTTCCTGTACAGTCTGCGGAACTGTGAGCCAATTAAACCTCTCTTCTATATAAATTACCCAATCTCAGGTAGTTTTTTTACAGCAGAGTAAGAATGGAATAATACAAATATTTTTATATACCAATAAAATAGCACTTATCATGTTAACTTAAATAGTCTATTTCTCGTAGAAACTGTATTGTCAAAAAATAACCATGACAAGAGAACTTTTTTGTAGTTTTTGCATACATACTTAATATTTGGGTTAGTACAGGGCAATTGAAATTTCTTATTCATACCTCAGTCAATTTTTTCCAGATTCATTTTTTAAAAACGTATAGAGAAAACATTCATCATTGCACAGGTATATATTTGGAAATGGGAGGAATATTTGAATTACCTTCCGTGGTAATTGTCGGTATTTGTCTTTGATACCACACCAAGATTTGGTATGTGGTAGTTACTTAAAAAAAGGTTATTTGCAATTTGTAATTTGAAATTATTTCAATGAATTTTTCATACTTTATTGTCTTAAAATAAGTTGGACTATCTTGCACTTTGGATAAATCTTTAACATATGTATGATTATCATGCATTTGCCACTTAGAAAATATCAGTTCAGTGATTATGCAAATTTTTCAAATGTTCATATATTTCCTTTAAGTGTTGGAAGCTATCAAGCTCATGGTGGCCATTAGATTTTCCAAAATTCTAATCTTAACTGGGAGGCATAAATGTTGATATTTAAAGCAAACACTCAGTTATTTCTTTTGAAGTGACAGGCTCATTTTGCCGATTTTCTTAAATGTCTGCCAAAACTCAAGTTGAGTAACCAGAGTTTGCGTATTAGTCATTCTTTCCAATGAAATTGTTGTTCCTTGGAAAATATGGCTCTTTCAGTTCAGAACTCAGACAATCCCTTATGTGCTTTTACCCATGAACTGTCACACTTCAGTAGGCGACAAAAGTGCCTTATGTGTACTTCTAATTTCACCACACAGAATATTAAAATGTAAAATTATCTGACTAGCTTTAAAAGAACATTTTTAAGCCATTCTTCTTCTTTTCTTTTTTTTTCCTGCAAGTGTGTGGTGTTGACATACACATTAACTAGTAATATAGTAGCAATCCGAAGACAATCAGTCAAGCTACGGGTGGTAAGGGTGCCAATAGTTTTATCTGCTATTGATTTTGCATAGTTAGTTCAAATTCAAAAACAGAAGAAAGGCCAAATAACAACTTAGTATTGTTATGGAGATAGTTTAGACCTGTCAATACCACCTGCGACACCTTGTGTTTCAACAGGTTGGTTTTATTACTCATCTTAGTAAGGAACATGCCACCGTGGAGAGCTAAGGGGTGTCCCATACAGGTGTGAAAAAAGACTTATTTATTATAGGGTATGGACTTATTTGGTGGATTTTGTTTTGTTTGAGACAGAGTCTCACTCTGTCACCCAGGCTGGAATGCAGTGGTGGGATCTCAGCTCACTGCAACCTCTGCCTCCTGAATTGAAGTGATTCTCATGTCTCAGCCTTTCAAGTAGCAGGGATTACAGGTGCACACCACCTTCCCCAGATAATTTTATATTTTTAGTAGAGATGGAGTTTGCCATGTTGACCAGGCTGGTCTTAAACTTCTGGCCGCTAGTGATCTGCCTGCCTTGGCCTTCCAAATTGCTGGGATTGCAAGAGTAAGTCATCATGTCTAGCTATTTGGTGGTTTTGAAGAGAGTTTAAGAAGTGGAGTATGGCTCTGAATTGCTTTTAGGAAGCAGGGATAATCCTAAATTGAGGTACATCCATCCATCTCATGTTTCTAGAGGGCAGGTTACAGATGATTCAAAAGCTGTAATTCATATACTAAGCAGTCACTCAGCCAAAATCAGGGGATGGACATTGGCTTTGCTTTTTCTGTGTGTAAACATGATTACAAAACAAAATGTTGATTCAATATGGTCACAGAATGGCCTTGTCTGTTGTTGATGTGCTGTGAAAGTATGTCCAACAGAACACCATGTCTTGCCTGTGGGTGTGAGGCAAACTCCTGGATATTAGAGGCTGCTTTTCTCTTTCTCAGATATCATGGGCTTCCTGAAAGTGTCAACCCTTCTGAGGTCCATGAATGATATTTATATTTGTCCTTTGTTTACTTCCCCAGATCCAGCATCTAGACTCATTGACCCTAAGGAAAAAATTCATGTAACACAACGCAGAGAGAAAATGAGCCAAAATTTTAATATTTGGTTGTTAGGGATTGCAAAAGCCATGAATTTATAAGAATTTATGAAAAGCCAAATTGTTCCATCAATAAGAACAGATGTAAGTCTCTTGGCTGGCACAGGAAATAAGAGGTTCAAAAGAAAAAAAATTCCAGACTGGGTTCATTGACTCACGCTTGTAATCCCAGCACTTTGGGAGACCGAGGTAGGCAGATCACTTGAAGTCAGGAGTTCATGACCAGCCTGGCCAACATGGTGAAGCCCCGTCTCTACTAAAAGTGCAAAAATTATCTGGGTATGGTGGCATGCACCTATAGTCCCAGGTACTGGGGAGGCTGAGGCAGGAGAATCGCTTAAGCCTGGGAGGCAGAGATTACAGTGAGCCGAGATTACGCCACTGCACTCCAGCCTGGGCAAGAGAGCGAGACTCTGCCTCAAGAAAAAAAAAAAAAAAAAGAGAGAGAGAAAAGAAGTTGCAGACACTGTTGGGTCTCTGAGAAACCTCTGATCACATCAAACCTCAGGCAGGAGGGAGACTTGAGAGCAGAGCTTCCCTACCTCCACCTTCCACTTAGAGCAGTCCAAAGTTTCTCACCATTAGATGAGATACTAAAGAGGAACTTTGTGCATGTAACAGATTTAGACTTATCACAGTTTCCCTCGGAATATCATTTTCACGAGATCAATTCACCCAATGAGTATTAAGGTATCAATACTAATGTAAAATTTCTGCCTCTAGTTTTTAAATTGTAGCATTGACTATGAACAATTGCTCTGAGAATTATATATATTTCTGGGGGTTTGCATTGTTGATATTTTCATATCATGCTTAGAATGTCTATTGTATGTAAACTTACACATGTGACAAATACTTTCAATGGTGCAGCAAAATATTTCTGACTCCAATATAGTCTTTTTATTCGTATTTTGGCTTTTTTCAGGATGCTTAAAATGATTAGACTGCAAGAACTCAAAAATCACATTGAAATCTTAGAAAGGGATCAAGTTATTTTGAGATACATGGTTTATAAAACTATGGAGATGTATAAGTTTATAAAACCCTACAGAGGTAGAGAAGCAAGAGGATAATTAATACTAAGGAAAAATAGCAGAAATTGAAGAGAACCATGCAGTGAAACATATTACAAAAAGAATTAGATCTGGATACTAAATTATCTGTAATTAAAGTAAAAGACTATATCAGGAGAAATATATACTCCCATAAGAACTATAAAGGAAGCCAAAGATGAGGAGAGTAAAACCCTTTAAGTAATCAGAACATGTGATTTGATGATCAATGTTTCACTTGATCCAACTCCTAAAATTTCTGCTTTATATCAAAAGTAGAGTTAAACAAATATATAATATTTGTAAAGCTACCAAATTAATATCGTGTACTGTTTAATAACAAGTCTTGCCATTGAATGGCATTTTTGTGCCTGCTATACTTTGTGTTATATTTTTGATGTCCCTGTTGAACTAAATGAATGATTTAATGAATAAATAAATAAAAACTATTACATTATTAATCCATTAAAATATATGTGACGATGTTAGGTAGGACACAAACAATGTAAGCACAGCAAATACATATTTTATAAAAAGTAGAGTTTCGGCTGATAATAGTATAAAACAAGCTTTTAAATGTCACATTTTTAAAACTATAACTTTTGTTTAATGTCTATGAAAATGTAATAAAAATGACAGCCAAAAATTTGGGTATGTTTTGCTTTTTTTCTTTTAAGCTGTCTTTCCACACCTGTGACCAGACTGCTATGCTTGTCAGAAACAATAAAATAGAAGTCTCCTAACTACTGGGAACAGATCTATCCACAAGACCACAGGGAATCCCGCCCAGGAACCAGCTGCTCTGTTTAAATCTAGTTGGCACTACAAACCATACACAAGGAGCTCTTCTGAAAGTTGCGCTTACATCATTTATTTTCAAACACGTTTATTTTGTTAGATTATGAAAATGCAATACAAATATTTTCACTCAAAGTTTTCCATCAAAGTTATAGAAGCTGTGAATTTCCAAGTACATACTCCAAGCATTAAGAGAGGCTACAGTCTCAGTTGTATTTGCAATCTCTTTCTAAATATGTTCCCTTACACTTAAAGACTTTCATCAAAGTATAAATTAAAAAGAAAATTCTACGCCCCTCAAGTAACTGATGAATACCACTTTTGGTCTTTCCAAAGTAAATTTGGCATTCCAAAGTAAATTTGAAAATCTAGTTCAGGCCATGATAGAAACAGGTTGAATATGTCTCATTATATCCTCCTCCCTTTGGAATTCAGGCACACCTGACCACCATTAACATTACAACAGATCTTAGGACTGGACGAAACAGTCTCTTTGTAGCAATACCATACCCAGCTCCAACCTGACTCTAGTGTAGCATCACATGACAGATAACAGGCCCTAAAATAAATGCAAATATTTTACTCCAAAATATATTTATTTGACATGTTTTTGTAAAGGCCCCGCAACACTGTGTCTTGTGGGGAAAATCTACATTCTGTGGAGAATCACCTTCACTTTCCAGATCTCTTTTTCTGATCCAGGAAAGAATTAACTAAGAGTATGGCACCCTTTTAAGTCTGATAAAAAACATCCACAACCATTTCTTTCAGAAACCTGCTACCTGGAGGCTTTATCTGCACAATAAGAACCTTGATCTTTCTAACTCCTTATCATAACCCAAACATTTCCTTCTATTGACTCCAGGTCTTTAGATAATAACTCTTTCAACTAATGGCCAATCAGAAAATCTTGAAATCACCTATGACCAGGAAGCCTCCCCACACTTTGAATTGTCCTGCCTTTCCAGACTGAACCAATGCAACTCTTACGTGTATTGATTGATGCCTTACGTCTCCCTAAAACATATAAAACCAAACTGTAGCCTGACTGCCTTGAGCACACGTTTTTAAGATCTCCTCGACCTGTGTTAAGGGCTATTGGTCACTCATATTTGGCTCTGAATAAATCTCCTCAAATATTTTACAAATTTTGACTCTTCATCAGCAAAATATGTGAAACTCAAGGTCCTATATCTTTCAAACAGGATGTTTGATCCTGACCCAAGTATCAGTTGAGAGAGAAATAAATTCATTTGTGTGTGTGTGTGTGTGTGTGTATTCCAAATATCATTTGAAATTCAAACACTCTTCATTCTGGGTAGAATTTAAATCTGTTCAAATTGTCATGATGGATTGAGGTTAGCATTTGAATAGAAAATGGAAAAACAGCAAAATTGGTAGATTCTTTTCCCTGATAAAGTGAGGAGGTGTGGGAAGTCCCAGGAAGGTTTCTGTCATATCACTTTAAAATTATCATTTCATATAATTTGACTGCAAAAGAGAGGAAAACAAATTCAGAGGTGATTGTTCTTTCATGCATTTTCATTTTTATTTTAAATAATTACAAAATTGGATTTTGCATATTTTTCTACTCAGAACCCAAGAAAAAATAAAAAGAATAGAAAGCTAAATGAAAATTACTTTTGTATTTGATTTAGAATTCATATCCTGTTGAGTAATGAACCACAGAGAATTTTCTCTATATAAAATTTATAAAAATTATTTTATAAAATAAATTGTTTTTGTACATATTTATGTTGATAATATATGTTAATGTATTTTTACTGTTAAATTATGAATTTATTTAAAATATGTAATAGAAGCATCATATTCTTTGTAAATTACAGTAGTAATATAGAAACAAAATAGATCACTCAGAAAAATAACTAAAATTATGGCACTATTTAAGACTGTGTGATTAATAATTTTGAAATTCTCTGGCTTAAAATTTTTTCAAAACATAATAGTTGAAGTAATTAAATTGACACCTAATGAGGAAAACTTTGAAGTATATCAGGATTTTCAAATGAAATTTTGAGGAAGGGCTAATTTAAGAAAAGTTATTCTTTAAAATTCAGTTCCTCTTGAAGGAAAGAAGTCTTTGATGAACCCATAAATACAGAAGTTTGACATCATTTTTGTGTTTCCTTTGCTTTGTATTATAAAACACAGGTAGATCTGTGTTTTTTGGAATGCTATGCATACCATTTTCAGCCAAAGAAAGTTCTCTCATGTATCATCCTGGAACACAGAGGCTAGGGGAAAATTGGCAGGTAGTTGGAGAAGGAGGCAGGTCACAAGGTTATGAAGACGTGGTACGACATGTGAAGGATTGTGTTGTTTATCCAAAGTAACAGTTTTCTAATGTAAGCTTTTGATGATTGCTTGATCATAACTTTCTTTTTAAGAGGAAAGGCAGTCTACAATCACAGGTGTATAAGTAATATAATAAGGAAAGATGCCAGTTATCTTTCTCAGATACATGGACAAATATTCTAGTTTTTTATTTCTTTCTAATTATGAACCTTCTTTCACTAAAAGAAAAAAAAAATAGTGATCTTTTTATGTAGCATTCAGCATGGACCACTTTCCAAAAATTTATCAGTATTTTCCCCAGAATTAGAATTCTCCAAGTTTTTGGAAATCACAAACCTAAGACTATCTTTATTTTTTTTCCAGAAAGTGCTGGGAAATTCACGCAAAATACTCCCTGGAGGAAGAGCAAAATGTTATAAGAAAATACGTGGGAAAAAACAAAAGGTGTTATTTATACTGCAGTTGATGAAATAATACAGGAAAAGACTCAGTAAAAGACTAACAAAATGTGTGAAAAATGATAGGATGTTAGGTGGAAGTGATTAAAGTAGAAAAGTGGAATCACTGAACAAATATTTAAATGATAAATTGATGAGGAATTGGTGATTCTTTGGCTGTTATGTAGGAGAGGGAGGAGTTAAGAAATACAGCATAACAGTTCATTCAACTGGTTGAATCAAAGTCTCATGGAAGGATATGAATTTCACTGTAGCTAATGTGTCCCACACTGTGATGTACTCTGTGTGCCTCTTGGAAGGTTGTGTTGTAAAGTATGGCATTAAATTTCCAATAATTTTAATTAAAGAATTAAAGAAAACAATTCTCCTTCGTTAACAGCACTTCTCCAATATATTTGCCTGAGAAACCTCTTTTTCCATTGACTAGTTATTAACAGCTTGAGAGAAACTCATATATATTATAAACACAGAAGAAATATGCTATTTTGCTTTTATTGTCGTTTCTAAGATACCATTCTCTTTTGGCTTTCTTTATAATTTTCTAATAATTTATTCCTTTGCTGTTCTGTAGGCTCATATTCCTCTGTGTACTCTTTAAACGTTCATGTTGTAAAGGCCCAAATTATTTCTTAAGAAGTCTTTCTACATCTAACATTTTTCTTTTAAATCTATCTCTTCATATACTTCAGACAGAGGGTTCTAAAGCTTAAATCTAGATGGATTAGAGATGCATTAAAGCCTTCAGTGACACATACGACTCAGTAATGTCTAAAGCCCTCTGCAAGAGAACAATGGCCTTCTCAGGCCACTCATCCCTCCACTCCCTGCCTAGTAATGTATTAATGAGTAATACAAAGTTGTTTTCAGTTACTTCTTTGTAATGTGCTTTTTCCTGCCTTCTTCACTTTACTCATGATATTCCTTTTGAAAATAATGCTATATTGACTCCAACTTTGACTCATGAATCAATACTCACTTTTTATTTCTCAGCCCCAGCACCACCTCTGAAAAGCCTTTTATCTGTAACATTTCCCCCGCTGAAAATGTATCGCTCTTTTCTTTCTTTATGTTCTCAAAAATGAAACTCCATTATTCATTTACTACATGGCTCTAAACGTGCCTGTTTACATATAGGTCTCCCACAGTGAGCTGTGAGCTGTTGGGGTGACAAAACATGTCCATATGCATGGCGTCTAGGATCATGGCTCCTTTATACAGAATCTTAACATTCTCTCTGAATGAAAGAGTGGAGAGGAAAGCAATCTTTCATGTTCCTTTGCTATTTAATAGGTAATTCAAACTGCCTTTCTGCTCTCTGCCATTTTTATTTCTAAATATTACTGCCTCTCAAATACTTCTATGTTCCACCACCTGATAGATATGTATATTTTTAATTAATGGTGCGCTCGATTCCAATATGTCAGTGCTACCCAATGCTTGTTGCCATTCCTCTCTGATTTTTCGTTTTTGTTCCTTAAGTGTTGAAAGAAGTTGTACTGAGTTTCCAAATTGTTATTTCTTTTTTCCCAGCTTTATTAACATATAATTGACAAATAAAAATTTTACATACTTGTGGTGTACAATGTGATGTTTTGAAATATGTATACATTGTGAAATGCTGAAATAAGCTAGTTTACATATGGATCACCTCACATACTTATCTTTTTGGATGTGTGATGAGATCATTTATGATGTACCTTATGAGCAATTTTCAGGCATACAATTCATTATTACTGACTATAGTTACACTAGTCACTATAGTCTACAATACATCTCTCAAACTTCTGCATCCTGCTTAACCAAAACTTTGTACCCTTTGACCAACATCTCCTAATTGCCCCAGCACCACCTCAAACTCTGCTGACCACCATTCTACTCTCTATAACATCATTTTAAGATGCCAAATATAAGTGAGATCATGAAGTATTTGTCTTTCTGGGCCTGGCTTCTTTCACTTAGCATAATGTCCACCAGGTTCATCCATTTTGTTGAAAATGAAATAATTTATTTCTTTTTAAAGACTAAATATTATTTTATTTATATGGTAATATGGTTTGTATATTTGTTCCCTCTCAAATCTCATGTTGCATTTTTTCCCTTTTTTTATTTTATTTT
>NW_012116566.1:2187451-2275085 GCF_000951035.1 Colobus angolensis palliatus
AGTGTACCTGTCTGATTCTTACTTTGGAAGCTTCCTCTCAGGGGTGTACTCCACCCTGTGAGTTGTTGGGTGTCAGACTACCCCTAGTGGGTGATGTCTCCCAGTTAGGCTACTCAGGGGTCAGGGACCCACTTCAGCAGGCAGTCTGTCCCTTGTCAGATCTCAACCTCCATGTTGGGAGATCCACTGCTCTCTTTAGAGCTGTCAGACAGAGTCATTCGCGTCTGCACAGGCCTCTGCTGCTGTGCCCTGCACCCAGAGGTGGAGTCTACAGAGACAGGCAGGTTTCCTTGAGCTGCTGTGAGCTCCACCCCGAGCTTCCCAGCGGCTTTGTTTACCTACTTAAGCCTCAGCAATGGCAGGCGCCCCTCCCCCAGCCTCGCTGCTGCCCTGTAGTTAGATCGCAGAATGCTGTGCTAGCAATGAGGGAGGCTCCGTGGGCATGGGACCCTCCCGGCCAGGTGAGGGATATATTCTCCTGGTGTGCCGGTTTGCTTAAAGCACGTTATTGGGATGGGAGTTACCCGATTTTCCAGGTGTTGTGTTTCTCAGTTCCCCTGGCTAGGAAAAGGGATTCCCTTCCCCCTTGCACTTCCCAGGTGAGGCGATGCCTCGCCCTGCTTCAGCTCTCGCTGGTCAGGCTGCAGCAGCTGACCAGCCCCGATTGTCTGGCACTCCCTAGTGAGATGACCCCAGTACCTCAGTTGAAAATGCAGAAATCACCGGTCTTCTGTGTCGCTCGCGCTGGGAGTTGGAGACTGGAGCTGTTCCTATTCGGCCATCTTGCTCCGCCCCCTCATGTTGCATTTTTATCCTCAATGCTGGAGGTGGGGCCTTTTGGGAGGTATTTAGGTCTTGGGGACAGTTCCCTTATCACTTGGTGCTGTCTTCATGATAGTGAGTGAGTTCTTTCAGGATCTGGTCATTAAAAAGCGCTACGGGGGGTCCTTGCTCCCAGAACTCCTAAGATGGTGGCAGGCCGCTTCCAAAATGGCGACAGGCCACTTCCAAGATGGTGACAAGCCTCATGTTCTCTGACCCGGGGTTCTTGGCCTCATGGATTCCAAGGAATGGAATCTTGGGCCATGTGGTGAATGTTATAGCACTATTAGACCCATAGCTGTGAGTCATGGAAAGGAACCGTGGAACCCAGTGACTAGTGTTCAGTTCAACTAGGATGAACCCAGGCACTTAGCCGTGCAGGAACAATGGCAAGCCTTTAGCCCAGTCGGGAGTGGCAGTGGGCGCCTTGCTGGATCAGGAGCACAGCGGACACCCTGCTGTATCCAGAGGAATGTAAGTCCGCTGCAGGTCTACAATGGTGGCAAACAGCCGTGGTGGACTGGGAGCGAAAGCTCGGCTCTAGCCATAGCAAACACCGACCAGAAGAGTGCAGTTGCAAGATATAATAGAGTGAAAGCAGAGCTCCCATACAAAGGGAGGGGATCCAAAGAGGGTAGCCATTGCCGGCTTGAATGCCTGGGGTGATGCTTGTCTCTCACACTGTGCTCTCAGGCAATTAGACAACTAGCTATTTCTTTACTTCTTGTTTTTGCCTAATTAGCATTTTAGTGAGCTCTCTGATTGGTCGAGTGTGAGCTAAGTTGCCAGCCCCATGTTTAAAGGTGGATACAGTCACCTTCCCAGCTAGACTTAGGGATTCTTAGTCCGCCTAGGAAATCCTGTCTCTCAAAAGTATGTGGCACCTTCCCCCACAACTCACTCTTGCTCTCCTGCTCTTCTAGCTATGTCTGCTTCCCCTTCACCTTGTCTCACGATGGCAAGCTTCCTGAAGCATCCCCAAGATCTGAGCAGATGCCAGCACCATGCTTCCTGTAGTTACTGCAGAACTGTAAGTCAATTAAACCTCTTTTCTTTACAAATTACTCAATCTTTGATATTCTTTATAGCAATACAAGAATGGTCTCACATGCACAAATAAAATGGCACTGAGGGGTGGGGTATTTCTATAACGATAGCTGAAAATGTGGAAGCTTTTTTGGAACTGGGTAACAGGTAGACATTGGAAGAGTTTGGAGGGCTCAAAATAAAACAAAAAGATGAAGGAAAATTTGAAACTTCTTAGAGACTAGTTAAATGGTTGTGGCCAAAATGTTGATAGTGATATGGACCGTGAAGTTCAGGTCAATGAAGATGTAAATGAGGAACTTAGTGGGAACTGGAGCAAATGTCATTCATGTTATACCTTAGCAAAGAGCTTGGCTGCATTCTATTTATGCCCTAGGGATCTGTGGAAGTTTAAACGTCAGAGTGACAATCTAGGGTATCTGGTGGAGGAAATTTCTAAGCAGCAATGTGCTCAAAATGTAGCCTGGCTGCTTCTAACAGCCTACTCTCAGATGTAGAAGTGAAAAAAAAAAAAAAAAGGCTTAAAGTTGGAATTTATATTTGAAAGGGAAGCAGAGCATAAAAGTTTGAGAAATTTGCAGCTTGACCAGGTGGCAGAAAAAGAAAAAGGTTTTTTAGGACAGAATTCAAGCAGGCTGTGGAGCAACCACTTACTAGAAATATTTGCATAACTAAAAGGGAGCCAAGTGCTAATAGCCAAGATGGTAGAAAATGGCCTCAAAGTCATTTCAGAGACCCTTGGGGCAGCCCCTCCTATCAAAGGCCTGGAGTCCTAGGAGGAAGAAACAGTTTTATGGGTCAGGCCCATGGGCCTGATGGTCTGCACAGCCTCGGGCCAATGCTTCCAGCATCCTGGCTGCTCTGGCTCCAGCCTTGGCTCAGAGGGCCCCAGTTACAACTGTGGTTGCTTCTTCAGAGGGTGCAAGCAGTAAGCCATGGTGGCTTTCAGGTATTGCTAAGCTTGCAAGAGCACAGAATGCAAAAGTGAAGAGGCAGTCTCTACCTAGATTTCAGAGGGTATGTGGAAAAGTCTGGGTCTCCAGATGGAATCCTGCTGCAATGGGGGAGCCTCCACAGAGAACTTCTATTCAGGCAGTGCAGATGAAAAATGTGGCATTGGAGGCCCCACATAGAGTCTCCATTGAGACACTGTCTAGTGAAACAGTAAAAAGGGGGCCACCATCATTGTTCTCCAGGTCCTAGAATGATAGATCCACTGGAAGTTTGTAGTTTGTTCCTGAAAAAGCCACAGGCACTCAACAAACCGTGAGAGCAGCTGCAGGGGCTGAGCTCTGCAAAGCCACAGGAGTGGAGCTGTCCAAGGTCTTAGGACCCCATGTCTTGCACCAGTGTGTCCTGAATGTGTTATATGTAGTCACAGGAGATTATTTTGGAGATTTAAGATGTAGTAACTACCCTGATGGGTTTCAAACTTTCATGAGGCCTGTAGCCACTTTCCTTTGGTTGATTTCCCTCTTATGGAATGGCAATGTCACCCAATGCTTATACCGCCACTGTGTCTTGGAATTAAATAACTTGTTTTTGACTTTATAGACTCATAGGTGAAAGAGACTTACTTTGTCTCAGGTGAAACTTTGGACTTTGGACTTCTGAGTTAATGCTGGAATGAGTTAAGAATTTGGGAGATTGTTGAGAAGATATGATTTTATATTGTTGAGAAGACATGATTTTATTTTGCAACGTGAGAAGACTATGAGATATCAGAGGGGCCAGGGGCAGAATGATATAGTTTGGATGTTTGTCCCTGCCCAAATCTCATGTTGAATTGTAGTCCCTAATGCTGGAGGTGGGTCTGGTGAGAGGTGTTTGGATCATGGGGGTGGATCCCTTATGCCTTGGTGCTGTCTTCACAATAGTGAGTGATTTCTCATGAGATCTGGTCAGTTAAAAGTGTGTAGCACCTCCCTCCCCAAGTCTCTTTTGCTTCTGCTCTGATCATGTTACATACCTGCCCCCCTTCACCTTTCGCTATGATTATAAGCTTCCAGAGGTCCCTCTAGAAGCTGAGCACGTGCTAGCACCATGCTTCCTATAAAGCCTGCAAACTGTGAGCCAAGTAAACTACTTTTCTTTATAAATTTTCTAGTCTCAGGTATTTCTTTATAGCAATGCAATAATGGCTTCACATATAAGTAATATATATTTTATTTTTCAAATCCATGCACCTATATGAATACTTAGGTTGATTCCATATCTTAGCTGTTGTGAATTGTAGTGAGTATGGGAGTGCAGATAACTTCTTAACATGTGGACTTCATTTCCTGTGGTTATATACACAGAGTGGGATTGCTGAGTAATATGGTATGTCTATTTTTAATTTTTTGAGGAATCTCCATAATGACTGTACTATTTACATTTTGACCAATAGTGTACAAGGATCTTCTTTACATCCTTGCTAACACTGATTATCTTTTGTCTTTTTGATAATGGACATCAAGTCATTATTTCTAAAAGTTTATTCATTTGCATCCCTTTGGGTTTATTTGCTATTGCTGTAGACTGAATTGTAGAGCTTCAAAATTCATTGGTTGAAGTTCTAATCCCAAAAGTGACTGCACCTGGAGATTGGGTCTTGGGAGGTAATTAAGATTAAATGACATCATAAAAATGAGGTCCAGATACCATGGAACTGTGTCCTTATAAGAAAATAAAGAAAAATCTCTTTCTCTCTCTCTCTCTCTCTCTGCCATATGAGGGAGGTGACTATCTGCATGCCAGAAAGAGGATACACATGTCAGGCACCAAATTAACTAACACTTTGGTCTTGAACATCCCAGACTCCAGGACTCTGAGAAATAAATTTGTATTGTTAAGCTACCCAGTCTGTGGTATAGCAGCCCCGGCGGGCTAAAATCAATTACTCTTATATATGTCAGTTCATTTTTCAGGCTTGACAGAACTCTACTACATATACCTTAACTTACGTGAATTAGATATGTAATTCTTAGATTTATTTTAAAAAAACAATATCCTAAATAAATTAATAAATCAATCAAGGTTTTAAGGTTGAATTTTTTTGGATTTTTTTTTTGAGACAGTCTCACTTTGTCACCCAGGCTGGAGGGCAGTGGTGCAATTGCAACTCACTGCAATCTCTGCCTCCTGGGCTCACGTAATCCTCCTGCCCGAGCCTCCTGACTAGCTGGGACTACACGTGCACACCACTACTCCTGGCCAATTTTTTTATTTTTTTTTATTTTTATTTTTTTGTGATAGGGATTTGCTCTGAGGCTTGTCTCAAACTCCTGGGCTCAAGGGATCGTCCTGCCTCAGTTCCCAAAGTGCTGGGATTACAGGTGTTAACTGTTTCAGCCAGCTGGAAAATGTATTTCAAAATAAAGCTAAATTTACTAAATTAAGAGTAAGTCTTGGTTAGGCTCAGTGACACACCTGTAATCCCAGTACTTGGGGAACCTGAGGTGGGAAGATCCCTTGAGCTCATGAGTTAAATACTAGCCTAGGACAAAAAGCAAGATCCTGTCTCTACAAGAAATTAAAAAAAAAAAAAAATAGCTGGGTGGAGTGGCTCATGCCTGTAATCTCAGCACTTTGGTAATCTAAGGTGGGACGATCACTTGAGTTTGTCCAAGAGTCAGACCAACCTGGACAACATAGCAAGACCTTAGGACTAAAAAAAAAAATGAAAAAATAAAAAAATCAAGCATGGTGGCATATACTTGTGGTCTCAGATACTTGGAAGGCTGAGACAGGAGGATCACTGGAGCCCAGGTCAAGGGTCCAGTGAGCCATAATCATGTTACTACACTCTAGCATGGGAGATGGAATAAGATTTTTATCTAAAAAATATAAAGAAATCATTTAAAAACTAAAATACCTAAACCACTTGTTTTTAAAATATATACACACAAAAATGCAATAAAGCTAAAAGTTACTATTATTTTTTAAAATTTAGACTGGGCGGTATGGTCCATTCCTATAATCCCAGCACTTTCAGAGGCAGGGACAGGTAGATTGCTTGAGCCCAAGAGTTCGAGGCCAGTCTGGGCAACATGGCAAAATCCTGACTTTACTTAAAAATATTTAAAAGCTAGCCATGCATGGTGGCATGCACCTGTGGTCCCAGCTGCTTTGGAGGATGAGGTGGGAGGATCACTTGAGCCCAGGAAGCAGAGTCTGCAGTGAGCCATGATTGGACCACTGCACTTAGACTGGGCAACAGCGCAAGACCATGTCTCAGAAAAACGTTAAATATAGGTTTATTCTCTAATGGAAATCATACTAGAATTTGATTTGTGAACCATGTTAAATTTATGATAATATAAATGGTAGCTAATATGCATTCAATGATTTCTACATTCTGTAGGCATGTTACAATTTTTTTCCTTTTTCTTCACAACAGTTCCAAGAGATGTGTACTATTTTAAATCTGTTTTATAGATGAGGAACTGAATCAGGGATAGTTAAATAAATTGCGCAAAGTTACACAGTAGTATGTGGGAGATCCACTTAATTCTACATAATATTATTATTCTGTAAAAAATGTGTATCTAAGTTAAGCATTGTATTTTAACTTAAATCATATTCATTTATCAACATAATGAAAGTTCAAGGCCCTTCCTCTAGGTATGTCTTTTTATTAGTTTCTGTAGACTCTTACTTTTTGTAAAACTTGCCAAAACAGCTATAATTCACCTGGTATCACTACCTGCTTTTTAAAAAAAATAATTTGATAAAAAGTTAAAATCACTGGCAAGGCATGCTTTTAGATTGTTGCAGCCCTTTTCCTGTTTCCTTTTGTTTCTTTACATAAATCTTACTGACACCTAATGTATCAGTAAGTATGTGTTTGTTTAATCAACTAGACTTGACCAAGATTTTTTGAAGTAGTCATTTTTTTATTGCTGTGTCTCAAATTTTCAGTCTATTTAACACGTGTATTTAAGTTGGATTAAATTACACAAATGTAGGAG
Source organism: Colobus angolensis palliatus (assembly GCF_000951035.1). NCBI lineage: Eukaryota > Metazoa > Chordata > Mammalia > Primates > Cercopithecidae > Colobus > Colobus angolensis. The sequence continues at coordinate 2,194,273 of NW_012116566.1, forward strand.
AAACATTTAATGCTCCCTGAATGCCTGTAGATGCCCCTGTATTTTCCAGCTTTCCCTGCAGTTGTACTGGTACCAGGAGTCTAACTATGGATAATGGGTTATAGGTGAAAGTGTGTAAATTCCTGTAAGAAGCAGAGAATATCTATGTTCTCCATTTTCTCTCTTCCCTTTCCCCAGCAACCTTAAAGTCACAATGTAAAACCACACAAATGACATGATGGCCACTAGTGATATCATGATGGAAGTAGTCAAGATTTTTGGGAGAGGAGAGTTGAATAAAGTGTTGCCCAACATGCAGCAGACTTTGAACAAGTCAAAAGTAAATTTTTGTTTTGTTAAACCGCTGAGATTTTGAGGTTGATTTGCTTCAACCACATTACCTGGTCTATACTGATTAATGTAAGAGGATTCGGAGCTGTAATAGTTCATTCTCACACTGCAACAAATACATACTTGAGGGTGGGTAATTAATAAAGAAAGAGGTTTAATTGACTCCTAGTTTAGGATGTCTAGGGAGACCTCAGGAAATTTATGGTCATGGTGGAAATATGTCCTTCTTCACAGGGCAGCAGGCAGGAGAAGAATGTGAGCAAAAGAGGGGAAACCCCTTATAAAAACCATCAGATCTTGTGAGAACTCACTGACTATCATGAGAACAGCATGGTGGAAACTGGCCCCATGATCCAATCACCTCCTACCAGGTCCCTCCCTTGACATGTGGGGATTCCGAGTCGGATGAGGTTTGGGTAAGGACACAAAGCCAAACATCAGCAGGAGCTAATGCAGTTAACTCTTGGTAACCATAATAATTCACTTGATGGGAACAGGCTTAGCACATTTGCAAAAAGTTTCCAGCCTCCTCTAGGCATTAGTCAGCACGTTTTGTAGAAAGATAAACTGGAGTTTACCTTTCTAAACAGAGTTCTATTGTGTGCCTAAGCACATATGCCATTAATTTAAATGGCTTCACCAATCATTGCAAATTTATGATTTTACCTCTTTTATCACAGAATATTTCAAATATCTTTAATTGAATTTCTTAGGATAAACCATACACATATTTTGAAAACACATAACCTTTATTCCTTTGACATAATACATTTTTAAATTATTAATTACTAGATATCAAAAACATAATCAGCAGTAAGTGAAAAATTCCTACTATTTAAAATTTAATTCAGCTGTGCAAGGTTTTAATGACTGTTCAGAAAGTCCTAATGGTTTTACTATATCCCCATAGTTCATTATATATAATAAACTATGTATTAAGAATGAATAAAAAGCAACAATAACATATTTTAATAAAGCTTAATTAACATATGTTGAATGTTAACTAGTCTCTTATTCATGGCAGCAAGTGTTATCAGCCAGAGGGCAGTAGACTATAAAGTGAGCACTTTATTTCCATCATACTAGTTGATTTGGAGAAGACAGTGACACATAGGTTATATTAACACATTAATTTCTAAATTGAAATTATTCAAACAGAGTAAGTCTCCATTTATTTATTTAAGAGGTATTTCTCACCTTAATACAATTTAATGTATGATCAATAAAAATGAAATTACAACTACTGTATATCAACAATCTCTGGATTCTACTTTATTAATGTGCATCATAATTTATTTAAGCGGTATTTCTCATTTATTTATTTAAGAGGTATTTCTCACCTTAATACAATTTAATGTATGATCAATAAAAGTGAAATTACAACTACTGTATATCAACAATCTCTGGAGGATTCTACTTTATTAATGTGCATCATAATTCATTGCAATTTAGTACATAGTGTTCTGGCACAATAGTAGAATACCTGCTGATTCATATTTGCTATGGAAATAGTAATGTGCTCGTTATGACTTGGGTAAGAAATGAGCATTGCTGATTGACTGCACAAATGAAGTAAATAACAATCCCATCTAGTAACTCATCAAAATGATGAGGGATTCCATGGAGGCTCTGCCAGTGAAAAATCAATCATTGTTGGATGGAGAATATTTACAAAATTCTGAGGACAAAGATGTTAAAAGTATGTGATGATTTCTCTGTTTTCATATTTTATTATCCTTGAGAAATGTTTATTTATATGTTTTGAATTTGCTCCTTCTGTGTTCTTAGACTGTAGCTATATATGCAGTAATTAGCAATTTAAAAAATAATTGCTTAATGTAAATAAAAATTGTATAGATTGCCTTCCATTTTCCTAGGTACTGTGTTAAAAGTGGCAAAAGAAAGATAAATAAATCTTAGGATTTTCTTTTAATATTTCATAATGATGTGGATTTGTAAAAATATATTAACATACCAAAATTTTTGCTAAATGCGTGTTTTGGTATGTGTGGATGCTGACACAATTATGGGGACAAGGGCATTTTCAAATATACATTTTGGGGTTCACAGCTATACTAATAAAATGTACCAGCAAACAATAAGCAATTCTTGGTACAATTCAAGTTGCTGAGTGAAAAAAATATATAAGTATCTTTTGATCTCCTAATATATAAATTTTATACTGTGAAATTACATCAGTTATGATCAATCTCTATTATTTTATATATATTATACACACACACACACACATAGACTGCTCCAGCTCTAGTATTAAAACATGAACAAGAAATTAACATGGCTAAAGATAATAGAGATTATCATAGCTGATGTAATTTCACAGTGTAAAATTTATATATTAGGAGATTAAAAGATATTTATAATTGTGTATATATGAAATCAGTTTCCCCTTTGTATCTTATTCATTAAAATTAGTGATTCTGAGACACCAGTTTGCTAAGGCCTAGACCTTTTGTTAATAAGACATCAAAAATGTATTTCCTCTCTTGCTTCTTGCCTTTCTCAGTTGCAGGTTTTGTGTGTGTGTGTGTGTGTGTGTGTGTGTGTTTAAGGGGGATGTGTTATTTTAAATGCAGAGCTTCACTTTTAAAGCAGGCATAAATAAAAAACATTGTTCACCTTGTGCAGATATGTGACAACTAAGAACTCATCGTTTGGGTTGAGACCCCAGGCATGCTGTGTGTTTATAACCTGTTCCCTGGGCTTGAATCTAAGTCTAGAAAATACTAAACTATACTTTAGCTATAATGGCTTGGGTAGGGACTTTGGTAGTTGATTTGGATCAACTAAATCAGGGGACTGTGCAGAAATCAACAATACTAAGTGCTGAGAGAAACATAAATCAACAGCATTGAAGCCACCTTGCACTTAGGCAAATCTGATTAAGTTTGTTCTCCGGCAGCAGGTTGGGTAGAAGCATGAGACTTTGAGTAGCGCAGAGTAGTAACAGCATCTGGAATAATAATAATGTTTCCTGTAACAAATGACCCAACAGAATAACTTGCATAATGTGGCAAATCTGTCTTGTTACATTAAAAACAGAACATGTATATTAAGTTTTTCTAAAATTTTGTTCCAGAGGGAGGGGGGCTCCGAGCAGAGAGAGAAAAACCCTGTATGTGGTGCAAACATAGTTATATTGGGAGGCTAGAGGAGGCAGTGTCTTATTTGCATAGGGCCCAGGGGATTGGTTTGACCAGTTGTGTCATTCATGTAGCCCACAAAAAACCTGGCCCTCCCACCTTAGCTTTTAATATGCAAATATGGGCCGCCATGATGTCCCACACTGGCGGTATTATCTGGAGGCAGCCATGACACCTGGCACACATGGTGGCAAGGAGAAGAGGGTGGGAATCGCTATGTTGGATGGACCTAGTTTCTAATCGTCGGTATTTGTGTATGAATACTTGCTGGCCTGGTTTCTCAGGCCGCCTTGCTGTTAGAAAAGAAATGTTTCCAGAGCTGTTTTCATATTTTGAAAAATTCCCCCAAGAACCTTTACCCTTTCTAGTTGACGAAAAATTATTTCTTAATAACTCCTGTATTACTCCTGTGTAGAGTCAACTTCATTCCGAAAATCACTTGAATTAGTTTACAATGTGCCATATTGTGTGGGTAGAACAAAATAAATACTTGTGTAGGTGGAGCAAATAAATGTAGGAAACTGAAGCACATGAAAAATAAACATTGGATAAAGTCTGGAATAAGATTACCTTGGGAGGCAGGTTATTCCTTAAGGTTTGCTACAGTTCTCAGAAGTCAGTTGCAAATTTATCAATCAAGATTTCTAGGCAGCAAATTAAAAACAATAAAAAAGTAAAGTAAAGCTTATAGTATTTAGATGGATTATAAACAAGTTAGTTCTGACACACACGTTTTTAATTTTTCCCATGAACATTCAATAAGAGGAATTCAATATGAGGTATTGGAAGAGATATTTGAGCTGGTGGATCATTACTGCAATCCCAACACTTTGGGAGGCTGAGGCGGGAGAGTTGCTGGAACCCAGGAGTTTGAGATAAGCCTGAGCAACATGGTAAGATCCCATCTCTACAAAAAATTAAAAATTAGCTGAGTATGGTGGTGTGGCCCTAGGTACTCAAGCGGCTGAGGCAGAGGATCACTTGAGCTTGGGAGGTTGAGGGTGCAGTGATCACACCAATGCACTAAAGCCTAGGCAACAGAGTGAAACCATGTCTAAAAAAAAAAAGAAAAAATAAGAAAAAAAGTTTAAGCCATACATATAATTATCATAAATACTGAAATATGTTTTCTTATGGCATTTCTTAGGTTATATACCAATGCTGAGGTAGTATAGTAACAAATTGCAATACAACAAAGACAAATCTGTCAAGGATGGAAACAAAATCCAAGTATGATATGGAGTAAAGTAAGGAACACAAATATCAACTACCTAGAAACAATGGTGGTTTTTGCTAACTTTTAGGCATATGTTGCATGCATTTTGGATGGTATGCCAAAAGGCAGCCTAAATAGCCTTGGGGAAGCTTGAGGAAAGTGTTAAGTGAAATTTAGAAGGGGCCCAAGCAAAATATTAAATGTATAAAGGTATGGAGGGGGCTCGCAGTGAGGGATTGAACAAAGATGAGAATGTACACTGGCAACTGGGGAATGAAGACCCTTATTAGAGAGTGGTGGTAATTTGGCAATGCTGTGACCCACATTGTGAAAAATAGGATATATATATTTAATGAACTTTAAAACTTAGCAAAGAATATTTCCAGGAAGAATTGACTACTTCTTGCTGTGCAGGAAATATAAGACAGAAAGAAATGAGCTAAATATAAAGAAGCCAGGGCTTGCTGAATTGGAAAATAAAGCTCTTTCTCATCCCCACCCTCTCCAGATGGCTGGCAATTCTCAAGTTAAATAATGACTTCTAAGACATTAGAAATTCTAGCAGGATCCAGAGTTCTAGCAGGAAAACATGGTAAAGATAAACGCAAGGGGGTGATGTAAAGCCCTTGGTTAACACCTCAGAAAGATCTTTGCTACTTTTCTGAAAATAAGAGCTAAGTTCAGTGGAAGAGGAAGGCTGACCCAGAGTGCAGAGCCAAGAACCACAGAGAACCAGGAAGAAGGGCTGAGCCTTAGTGAACTGAAACTGGCATCATAAACTCGGCTTGATTTAAGGCTGTTGGTAAATGAAGGCAAAGAAATAAATGAAAAATGTCAATTCTTCTTAACTCTTATGCAAAGATTTGGCTGTGCGTGGAATTCCGGGTTGATGTCCATTTTCTTTCTTTGTCTTCAAGTATTTGCAATTGTTTATGAAATCTATATTTGGAATTTTGGGTCTCTCTACACTGTGAGTAGTGTGAATTTCATAACTTCAATGCTGTCAAATCCTTTTCTACACAGTTTCCCTGCCTCACACCCGTAAGCTTGGCTCTCTCTACTGCTTTCCTTGACTGTGCCGAGCTTTTCTTTACCTATACTGTACAAGAGAAATTCTTACTGAACAACCTGAACAAACCTTTACATACTGAACAAATTTTCGGGCTTTGAATCTCAGTTGCAACATTTACTAAGAAGGTGGACTTGGACAACTTACTTAAATTCTCTATGCCTCTTTTTATCTGTAAAAATTGTGAGTTTTACAGTTTAAATGAATAAGCATTTAGAAAAACGAATAGAATTGATGTCACTGACACTTTTGTTATTTATTATATTACCAGTATTATTATTACTATTGGAGGTGACCTGCTAAATTGCTTAAACTTATTAATCTGACCTGTGACTTTGGAGTGGATTGGTCACTTACAAGGCGCTGTAATGATATAATAAAACAATTCCTAATAGCAATGATTCTAGAGGCCAGGGCACTGGCTGATGAAATTAGTTTTCTTAAACTCTCTCTGTCTTTACTGAAGGCTTCAACTCTCCTTGACATTATCTTATTAAGAACATTATGATGGGGGAACTTTAACAAATTTTTATTAATTTTATCTTTTAATACAGTAAGGCATTTATTTTGTTATTTATAATCTAAATGTCTACGTGAAAAATTAATTTTAACCAAAATGTCTTAAGGTTTGAAAAATTCTTCTGTTATTATTCATTGGCATATTTTAGTCTTCTGGGGACTTATTTTCTTTAAAAAGAGAAAAGGCTGAGAAGGAAATGGATCTTTGATGTGTTTTCATGCTTTCTACCCAAGTCGTAGCCTCTGAGGTGGTGTGACAATCTCCTCTGGTGGCACTGCATGGCTCACTTTTGTAGAACGTAACTTCTAAAGCAAAATTATAAAGTTAAGTTTTAAAAAATAATCTGGAAATACTAGATATTCCAAAATAAAAAGAAATTGGTATGACAGTAAAATATGTTTTTGGTTGTGTTACTGGTGGCAGGCATCTGAGTTACCAGCAGCGAATCCATGTGTGTCTGCAGCAACCTCAATTCTTGCCTCCTCAGAAGAAAAAATTTGACTGAGGGGCATCAAGCAGAAAATGCAACCAAGGCAAATTTCAAAACAGGAGTGGAAGTTCATTAAAAAGCTTTAGATCAGGAAAGAAAGGAAAGTGCACTTAGAAGAGATTCAAGTGGGTGACTTGAAGAACAAGTGCCCCATTTAACCATGATCCTAGGACTTTATAGGCTGGCATCTTGCACCCCTTCCCCGTGATTCTTTCCTGAGGGTGGGCTGCTGGCATGTGCAGTGCTTTTCTTACACTTGGAAATTGAGCACACGCCTGTGTTTAGGCAATTGTATGCTTGCTCATTTGAGGCTTTCTTCTTTTTTCCAGTGGAGTGCCCCTGGAAGGTGAGCATGCCACCTTCCCTGCCATTGTGGCTCTTAATGACCATATGCCTGGGCTCACTCGCCCAATACCTGAGATTTTATTGGAATCCCCTTTGCTTCTTCCAGGTGAGGTGCCTGCATTCAATGAACACTTTAATGTTAACAGCTGTGGATCAGCATGAGATTGTCTCTCCCTGGTGCTGGTAATGTGATAATGGTCAAACCATCACCTGACATTCCTAGTGGGTGGAGAGAATAGTCTTCTCTTGGTCTGCTATGCCTGTCTAACTACCCCTAGCAGTTATATCCCGTTACTACTGGAATTTTTAACTGCTGCCCAATCAGTGGAATAAAGAAGTAAATGATAGATAGAAAACCTTGATGCAATCTTTCTTTAATCAGAAAGAGAGCAGAGAGTTTAGAATTCTTTTGAAAGTTTTCACCATGTTGAGATTGCCGTGAAGTGTGTGATATGGTTTGGCTCCCAAATCTCATCTTGAATTGTACTCCCATAATTCCCACATCTTCTGGGAGGGACCCGGTGGGAGATAATTGAATCATACGGTTGGTTTCCCCAGTACTGTTCTTGTGATAGTGAATAAATCTCACAAGATTTGATGGTTTTCCTGGGGGTTTCCGCTTTTGCATCATCCTCATTCTCTTTTTGCCTGCTGCCATCAATATAAGATGTGACTATTCCTCCTTGCCTTCCAGCATGATTGTGAGGCTTTTCCAGCCACATGGAACTGTAAGTCCAGTTAAACCTCTTTATTTTGTAAATTTCCCAGTCTCAGGTATTTCTTTTGCAGCAGCATGAAAACAAACTAATATAGTAAATTGGTACCAGTAGAGTGGGGCATTGCTGAAAAGATACCTGAAAATGTGGAAGTGACTTTGCAACTGGGTAAGAGACAGAGGTTGGAACAGTTTGGAGGGCTCAGAAGAAGAAAGGAAAATGTGGAAAAGTTTGGAACTCTCTAGAGACTTGTTGAATGGCTTTGCCCAGAATGTTGATAGTGATATGGACAATGAGGTCCAAGCTGAGGTGGTCTCAGATGAAGATGAGGAACTTGTTGGAAACTGTAGTAAAGATGACTGTTGTTATGTTTTAGCAAGCGGACTGGCAGCATTTTACCCCTGCCCTAGAGATTTGCGGAACTTTGAGCTTGAGAGAGATGATTTAGGGTATCTGGCAGAAGAAATTTCTAAGCAGCAAAGCATTCAAGAAGTGACTTGGGTGCTGTTAAAGGCATTCAGTTTTAAAAGGCAAACAGCATAAAAGTTTGGAAAATTCATAGCCTGACAATGTGATAAAAAAGAAAATCCCATTTTCTGAGGAGAAATCCAAGCAGGCTGTAGATATTTGCATAAGTATTGAGAAGCTGAATACTAATCCCCAAGACAATGAGAAAAATGTATCTAGGGCATGTCAGATGTTTTTTGGTAGCCCCTCCCATTACAAGCACAGAGGCTTAGAATTAAAAAGAGGTTTCCTGGGCTGGGCCCAGGGTCCCCATGCTGTGTGCAGCCTAGGGACTTGGTGCCCTGTGTTCTAGCCACTCTAGTGATGGCTAAAGGGGCCAACATACAACTCAAGCAGTGGCTTTGGATGGTGCAAGCCCCAAGCCTGGACAACTTCCATGTGATGTTGAGTCTGTGGGTATACAGAAGTCAAAATTGAGGTTTGGGAACCTCCGCCTAGATTTCAGAAGATATATGGAAATGCCTGGATACCCAGGCAGAAGTTTGCTGCAGGAGCAGGGTTCTCATGGAAAACCTCTGCTAAGGCAGTACAGAAGGAAAATGTGGGGTCAGAACCCCCACACTGAGTCCCTACTGGGGCACTGCCTAGTGGAGCTATGAGAAAAAGACCACTATCCTCCAGAACCCAGAATGGTAGACCTACCAACAGCTTGCACCACATGCCTGGAAAACCCACAAACATTCCATACAAGTGCATGAAAGCAACTGGGAGAGAGTCTGTACCCTGCAGGCAGAACTTCCCAAGACCATGGGAACTCACCCCTTGCATCAGCATGACCTGGATGTGACACATGAAGTGAAAGGAAGTCATTTTGGAGCTTTAAGATTTGACTGCCCTGTTGGGTTTCAGACTTGCATGGGCCCTGTAGCCCCCTTTGTTTTTGGCCAATTTCTCCCGTTTGAAATGGTTGTATTTACTAAATGTCTGTACCCCTATTGTGTCTAGGAAATAACTAGCTTGCCTTGATTTTACAGGCTCGTAGGTGGATGAGACTTACCTTGTCTCAGATGAGACTTTGGACTGTGGACTTCTGAGTCAATGCTGAAATGAGTTAAGACTTTAAGGGACTACTGGGAAGGCATGATTGGTTTTGAAATGTGAGGACATAAGATTTGGTAGGGGCCAGGGGTGGGAATGATTTTGTTTGGCTCTGTGTCTTCACCCAAATCTCATCTTGAATTATACTCCCATGGTTCCCACCTGTTGTGGGAGGGCCAGTTGAGAGATAAATGAATCATGGGGATGGTTGCCCCCATACTGTTCTCATGGTAGTGAATAAGTGTGGTTTTATCAGGGGTTTCCACTTTTGCGTCGTCCTCATTCTCCCTTTGCCTGCTGCCATCTGTGTAAGATGTGACTTGCTCCTCCTTGCCTTCCACCATGACTGTGAGGCTTCCCCAGTCACGTAGAACTCTAAGTCCAAGTAAACCTCTTTATTTTTTAAAATTGCCCAGCCTCAGGTATGTCTTTATCACCAGTATGAAAACAAAATAATCCAGTGTGTGAGTGTGAGTGCCTGTGTATGTGTGTGTGGAAGTGTGCATTTGGAAACAAGAACATTCATCTTATGGATTCTTGCCTATGCTTTACTATTGCTTTTGCACAGCTTTACAGATAATACGCCAGGATTTTAAAAGGTAGGACATGGTCCGAATGGCTTACTATAAATTTTAAATAAGGTAGAAGTTTCACACTATGAAATTGTGTGACACTCCTTCCACAGTCCCTGAAATAAATGTTATTAAAATATCCAAATTGTCAGGAATGTCATATTGGAAATACAGAAAAGCACATATAGGCACTGGAAACTCATGGAATATTGGGAGAATATCATTTGTTGATAAGGGATTAAATGAATAAACACTACAAGACCTGGGAAAGATTAGAAGATGACTTTAGGACAAAGTTCCCTGAAATTCTGCCTTGAGAGGTTTCAGTATGTCCTCTGGAATGTATGCCGGAAGTGAGAAAGAAAAGTATGATCATTGTTTTTGTATTGCTCCTGGATGAGGATGCTCTTGGTTTCCTTGTAGATTATGCTAACCATCTAACCAGCCCATGACCTGTTTACAGTTGCTGTGAGTGATGGCTGCCCTCTTTAAAGAGGTGCCCTGTCCAAACAGGATCTTCCTCAACAGCCAGTAAGGCTCTGTCATCTCCAGTACTCACCCTCCACCCTCCACAAGGGGGAAAAGGACAGCTCCCTGATGCATGGAAAAAAATATGTTTTGACACAATTCAGCTTTAAATTTCTCTGTGGTATCAGGCTGGTTCTTGCTTTGATGTATTTTTCCTTCTCTGTCTGAGAAATCTCACTTCCCTTCTAAGAACACTCTTGTACTTAATCAGCAAGCATTTCTGTCTCAGTCTCTGTTTCAGGGGAAACAACCAAAAGAACCTACGAAAGAAAGTACCTTAAAATTTTTCCAATTATTACCAGTTGTTTGTGACAATTAACACATCAGTGCTTTCTTAGAAGAAGAACGCTTTTCCAATGAGCAAAGTTCAGACATGTAATAATGAAAAGAAAGAAGGGACACAAAGTCTTTTATTATTTAAATAAAGACATAACCATAACTTTGACAATACAGTTGCTGCTTCTCTCTGCTGAAGAAAATTAACTGGGACTGTTTTCTTTTGAGATTTATTTTGGTAGTATAGCATTAATAATCTCACTAGAAAGAGGATTATTTAAATTAATGCTAAGAATTTTGCCATTTTTGTTTATTTTTTATGGGCACACAATTATTCATTAGATCACTTTTTAATGCTTTTTATTGTCTGAATAATCTGTAGTTATCTTTCATGTTTGTCATTAGTTTGTCCAATTTTTCTTATTTCTTCCTGATTCATATCACCAGACATCAAGCAACTTCCTGTTTTATTAAAATGTCACTAATATTATTTTTTTGCCTTTGTTGATTCTCTCTAGTCTGTTTTCCCTATTTCATTAATTTTTGTATTTACATTCATTTCCTGCCTTTTTTTTGTCTATTTATTTTTCTCTCTTTAATCCCATGGGTTTATGCTTATTGATTTTGTGATTCTTGCCTTTTAAACACAAGTAGTTTATTACATTTCTTATGCGAAAGGAAAAATATCTTGGGCCCACAAAAATCACTAAGCTAAGAGGAAAATTCAAGCTGGAAACTGCTCAGGGCAAACCTGCCTCCCATTGTATTCAAAATTATTCCCCTGCTCATTGAATCCATATTCTGATTGCCTCCTTTGGAAAGGCTAATCAGAAATTCAGAAGAGTATAGCCATTTTTCTCTTCCCTTCCCTGGAGTTGTCCATGCCTTTCTGGGTGGAACCAATGTACTTCTTACATATATTGATTGATGTCTTATGTCTCCCTAAAATGTATGAAACCAAGCTGTGCCCCAACCACCTTGGGTACATGTAGTCAGGACTTCCTGAGGCTGTGTCATGGGCATGCATCCTCAATCTTGGCAAAATCAACTTTCCAAACTAACTGAGACCTGTCTCAAATTTTGGGGGTTCATACTTATTACACACAGGCTTATTTGCTGTGTCTAATATGTGTTCATATTTCATAATTTCATTATTAATCAACTATAATTTAATTTAACTCTGGTATACTTACAGGTACTGTGAAGGTTATTTTTAAGGGTCACTTTGACTGCTAAGGGATGCCTACATAGCTGGCAAAACATTATTTCAAACACCTACATCTGGTAGGTATTTCCAGAAGACCTTAATGTTTGAATCTGTAGACTGAGATAAGAACCAACCTTCCCAATGTGGGTGGGTATCATTCAACCGGTTGAGGGCTTGAATAGAACAAAAAGGTAGAGGAAGTGCATGTTTGCTTTCTTTTCTTGAGCAAGGACTTCCATCTTCTGGTTCTCAGGCCCTTGAACTCAAACTGAATTACACCACTGGCTCTCCTGGTTCTCTAGCTTGCAGGCTGCAAATCACAGGACTTCTCAGCCTTTCTAATAAGAGAAGATACTTACATAAGTCTTCTCTTTGATGAGGAAGGGAGCAAGAAGAGTTTAAAACTTTGCTGGAAATATTCCCCATGGTGAAATGGACACACAAAGACACAAGTACATATCTTTAGGTTTGGTTTATCTGGAGAACCCTGAGTAACACAGGTACAATCCTTAAATACGAAAAATATGATACTCTGTTTATTATCTTTATTTCTGATTGAAATGTAGATTTTCATGATTTAAAATTTGTCAAGCTTGTTTCTTTGTCATGAAAACGTAATGATTTTGCATGTAATAGATACTACATTTGAGCTTGAAAATTATTCTGAAGTTTTGGGTGTGATGTTTGTGAACCCACAAAATCTGAGACCATTCTCATTAATTTAGAAATTTGATTTTGCCAAGGTTGAGGATGTGCCCATGACACAGCCTTAGGAAGTCCTGACAACATGCGCCCAAGGTGGTCAGGGAATAGCTTGGTTTTATACATTTTAGGGAGACATGAGACGTCAATCAACATACGTAAGAAGTTCATTGGTTCGGTCTGGAAAGGTGGGACAGCTTGAAACAAGGGAAGGAAGACTTGAAGTGGTAAGGGAGCTTCTGGGTCACAGATAGGTGAGACACAATGCTTTCATTCTTCAGAGTTTCTGATTAGCTTTTCCAAAGGAGGGAAAAAGATACTCATCTATCTCAGTGAGCAGAGGGGTGACTTTGAATAGAATGGGAGACATGTTTGCCCTAAGAAGTTTCCAGCTAGAGTTTTCCTGAGTGATTTTGGGGCCCCAAAATATTTTCCTTTCGCATGTTTGGTACATGTTTCTTGTGTTATATTTGTCGATGCTTTTACTTTTTACTGTTTGTTTTTCTTTTAATGATAATATATGGAATTTTAAGTTCCTCCTTTCAGTTCTATTTATTTTACATATTTTGAGACTGTGTTATGAGATAAATACACATGTCATTTGTACTAATTTACGTTCCCACCAACAGTGTACAATGGTTCCTTTTTCTCAGTATCCTCTTCAACATTCATTATTGCCTGTCTTTTGGATAAAAGCCATTTGAACTAGGTTAAGATGATAGATATTGGAGTATGCATTTGCATATCTCTGATGATCAGTGATATTGATCACCTTTTCATATACCTGTTTTCCATTTGTATGCATTCTTTTGAGAAATATCTATTCATATATTTTGCCCATTTTAAAATTGAATTATTATATTTTTTCTTACTGATTTGTTTGAGGTCCTCATATATTTTGGTTATTGATCTCTTGTCAGATAGATAGCTTTCAAACATTATCTCTGATTCTGTGGGTTGTCTTGTGACTTTGTTGATTGTTTCCTTTTCTGTGCAGAAGCTTTTTCACTTGATGTAATCTCGTTTGTCCATGTTTGTTTTGATTACCTGTGCTTGTGGGGTATTACTCAAGAAATCTTTGCCCAGACCACTGTCCTGCGGAGTCTCCCCAGTGTTTTGTTTTAGTAGATTTATGGGTTGAGATACTAGATTTACATCTGTACTCTTTTTTGATTTGATTTTTGTGTGTGGCAAGATTTAGGGGTTTAGCTTCATTCTTCTGCATTTGGATATCCAGTTTTCCCAGCACCATTTATTAAAGAGACTATTCTACTCCAATTTATGTTTTTGGCACCTGTATTAAAAATGAATTTACTCTAGGTGTATGGGTTTATTTCTGGGTTCTCTATTCCATTGGCCTATGTGTCTGTTTTTATGTCAGTATCATACAGTTTTAGTTAGTATAGCTCTGTAGTATAATTTGAAATCAAGTAATGTGATTCCTCTAGTTTTGTTCTTTTTGCTCAGGATCGCTTTGGCTATTCTGGGTCTTTTGTGATTCCATACAAATTTTAGGATTGTTTTTCATATGTCTGTGAAGAATGTCATTGATATTTTGATAGGGATTCATGGAACCTGTGGATTTCTTTGGATATTAAGAACATCTTAACAATATTAATTATTCTACTCCATTAACATAGAATATCTGGTTGCTTTTTTTTTGAGTGCTCTTCAAATTTTTGAATCAATGTTATATAGTTTACATGGTAGAGATCTTTCACTTCTTTAGTTAAGTTTATTCTTAGGTATTTCATTTTGTTTGTTGCTATTATAAATAGCTTTACCTTCTTGATTTCTTTTTTCAGATTGTTCACTGTTGGCATATAGACATACTGTTGATTTTTTTGCATGTTGGTTTTGTATTCTGCAGCTTTACAAACTTTGTTTATCAGGTCTTGTAATTTTTTTGATGTAGTCTTTAGGTTTTTGCAAATGTAAGATCATAGAATCTGCAAGCTAGTATAATTTGACTTTCCAATTTGGGTGCCCCTTATTTCTTTCTTTTGTCTGATTGTTGTAGCTAGGACTTCCACTACTATGTTGAATAACAGTGATGAAAGTTGGCATCCTTGCCTTTTTTCAGGTCACAGAGAAAAGGAATTCAATTTTTTCTTAATTCAGTGTAATACTAACTGTAAGTCTGTGGTACAAGACTTTTTATTATGTGGTTTGTTCCTTCTATATGCAGTTTTTTAAGGGTTTTTAACATGAAAGGATGCTGATTTTTATCAAATGTTTTTTCTTCATTAATTGAAATGATTCTATATTCTTTTCTTCATTTTGTTGATAGGATGTTTCACATTGATTGATTTGCATATGTTGAACCATCCTGGGTATAACTCACATGTGTTCATGGCAAAGAATCTTTTTAATGTGTTGTTGGTTTCAGTTTTCTAGTATTTTACTGCAGATTTTTATATCAATGATCATCAGGGATATTGGTCTTTGTTTGATATGTCCTTCTTTGGTTTTGGCACCAGGGTAAACTGGCTTCACAGAATGATTTGGATAATATTCCCTCTTCTAATTTTTGGAATAGTTTGAATAAAATTTGTATTAGTTCTTCTTTAAATCTTTGTTATAATTCAGCAGTGAAACCACTGGGTCCCAGGCTTTTCTCCGCTGGGAGACTTTTCATTATAACTTTGATCTCTTGGTAGGTTGTATATTTTTAGGAATTTATTCATTTCTTCTAGGTTTTACATTTAATAGACATATAGTTCCTTATGGTAGTCTCTAATTATCCCTTGAATTTCTGTGATATTAATTACACTGTCTCCATTTTCATCTCTGATTTTATTTGCTTGTTATCTCTTTTTTTCTTGATTAGTCTGGCTAAATTATTTTACTTTTTCTGTCAATTATTTTACTTTTACAAAAAGCCAACTTTGTATTTTGTTTATATTTGTATTGCTTTTCTCATTTCAAATTCATTTATTTCTGCTGTGATCTTTTTCCCTACTAATTTAGGCTTTGATTTACTCTTATTTTTCTAGTTTTTTAAGATACAGCATTAGGTTTTTTGAAGTTTCTCTACTTTTTTGATGCAGGCAGTTATTGCTATATTACTGCTTTTACTGTATCTCATAGATTTTGTATATCATGTTTTCATTTTCGATGTTTTCAGGAAATTTTAAAATTTTCTGTTTAATTTCTTCATTGATGCAGTAGTCATTCAACAGCTTATTGTTTAAGTTCCATGTATATGTATAGTTTACAAATTTCTTCTTGTTATTGATTCCTGATTTTATTCCATTGTGTTCAGAGAAGATATTTAGTATAATTTGAGGGTTTTTGAATTAAGTATCTTTTGCAGACTAATATGTGGTCTATCCTTTAGAATGGTAGATGTGTTGAGGGGAAAGAAGAATGTGTATTCTGCAGCCTCTGGATAATATAATCTGTGAAGATTTCTTAGGTCCATTTTGTCTATAGTGCAGATTAAGTCTGATTTTTTGTTTTTGTTGTTGGCTTTCTGCCTGATCAGTCCAATGCTGAAACTGGGGTGTTGAAGCCTCCAGGTGTTATTGTATTGGGATCAGTCTTCCTCTTTAATAATATTAACTTTGTATATTTGTGTTCTCCAGTGTTGGATGCATATGTATTTACAAGGGTTATAACCTCTTGCTGAATTGAATTTTTCATTATTATATAATAAACTTTTTTGTCTTTTATAGTTTTTGTGTTCAAATCTATTTTTTCCAAAATTAGTGTAGTTACTCCAGCCCTTTTTTGGTTTCTACTAATATGGGATACATTTTTCTCTCTTTATTTTCATTCTGTATTTGTCTGTGTGGGTGATATGTGGTTCTTGTAGGCAACAGATCATTGTGTCATTTGTTCTATTTTTAAATTCAGCCACTCTGTGTCTTTTCATTGGAGAGTTTAGTTTGTTTACATTCAATAAGTATGTATGTATACTGTCATGTATTCAAGCATGTATGTATACTTATCGAGTGTTAACAAACTAAACTCTCCAATGAAAGAATAAGTATGAACTCACTTCTATGTTATTTTTTTTTTTCTGTTTGTTTTGTGGTCTTTGTATACTTCCTTTCTTCCCTTCTGTCTTTCTTTCAGTGAAGGTTATTTTCTCATGTTGTGTATTTTATTTTCTTGCTTTCTATTTCATGTGTATCTGTTGTATGTATTTTGATTTAAGGTTATTGTGAGACTTGCAAATAACATCTTATAACCCATTGTTTTAAATTATGACAACTTAACACTGATTGAGTAAGCAAACAAACTAGCAAACAAGCAAAGAGAAAACTAATAAAATATTAAACTCACACTTTAACTTCATCCCCCAATAGGTTCATCTTTCTACTCAAGATATGAGTAGTTTACACACCACAATTATAGTGTTATAATGGTCAGTTTTATTTGTGTACTTACTATTACTAGTGAGTTTTGAACCTTCAGATAACTTATTTTTCACTAACATCCTTTTATTTCTGATTGAAGAACTTCCATTAAGTAATACTTTTGATTTTAAACCTTTTTGTGTCCACATATTTTAGATCCGAATCTTAATGTAGTGTTGTTTATTTTTACATTTTGTAGTCTGGTGTAATAATATTTTGATTTTATTCAAAGCATTTAGGCCATAATGGCTTAATATAATTACTGCTGTATTTGTTTTTACGTATCTTATTAATGTTCTTTTTATTATCTTATTTATCTTTTGGTTATGATCTTATTTATTTATTATCTTATTATACTATCTTATTCATGGTCTTTCTTTGCCCTGCCTACTTCTTTCTCTCTCTCCTATTTTAACTTTAATTAAACTGGACATTTTTCACTATTTCCTTTTCTTAGTATACTGAGAATACAGCGTGGATATTTTATCTTATCATCATTCCAAAAATACAAGGTCCCTAGTATCCTTTTAAGTTTATTCATTTTCTTCTACATTTGGGCTATTTTGCTATGAGTTTCTCTATATTTTAATGCTGCTTGCAATTATAATTATTGTTTCATGTGTTCAATATTAATTTAGATTTAATACTTATATATAGCTATTTTTTGTGCTCTCTTTGTTTCTGTTTTTGTCTTAAATACAGAAAAATCAATTTCCATACTTTGACTTTTATGTCCTGGAATTTTTATTTTGGTAAGGTTTATATTTTTTAGTTATCTAACAACATTCTTATTTTTCTTTTTGTATCTTTAACCAAAGGAAATATAGTGGTTTGAAAGCACATAATACAAATATCTGAAGCCCCATTAATTTATGTGTATATATACATATATGCATATATATACATAATTCGATTCATGGGGTTTTCGCTCTCATGATTTAATAACCTCTCAAAGTGTCCACCTCCTAATACCCTCACATCCGGAGTTAGGATTTCAACTTACAAATTTGATGAGTGCACAGACCTTCAGTCTGTTGTGAAGGTATATAGAATTCTTGTATACCCTAGCCCCAGTTTCCCCTATTAGCATCTTAGTACTGAATATAGTACAGTAGGTGCCGCCACTATGTATAGTTTTGCTTTCCCCAGTTTCAGTTACCCATGTGAACTGTGGTTCAAAATATCACTGTAGTTTGAAAGAGAAGGAGGGAGAGGGAGAAAGACAGAGAGGATAGAGAGAGAGACCACATTCACATTACTTTTATTACACTATATTTTGGTTTTGTATATTATTATTATTAACTGTTGTTATTTCTTATGATGCCTAATTTGTAAAGTAAACTTTATCATAGTTGTGACTGCATAGGAAAAAAATGCATAGTATATGCATAGTTTGGTACTGTTTATGGTGTCAGGCATGCACTGTGATCTTGGAATACATTCCCCAGGCATAAGGAGGACGACCGTGTATATCTGTTTAAATTAATGAACCAATACTGATACATTATTACCAACAAGTCATATTTTTCGTATTTTCTTAGTTTGACATCATTTTTCTCTTTCAAGATGTCATCTAGAATACTACATTATATTTAGTAGTCATATTTTCCTTAGGTTTCTGTTGGGTATGGCATTTTCTCAGACTTCTGGTTTTTGATATCTTTGAGAATTTTGAGGAGTACTGGTCAAGTATTCATAGAAAGACCCTCAATTAGAATTTTTTCAATGTTTTATTCATGGTTAGACTGAGATTATGTGTTTTTAGAAGGAATTCCTGTGAGGTAAGGTGACATTTTTATCATATCATATTAAATGTATGTACAATCAACATGACAGATCAGTGCTAACATTGACTGTGATCATCTGGTTGAGCTAGTGTTCATCACGTTTCTAGACAGTAGTTTCACTTTTTCCCTTTTTCATACTGTATTCTTTGGAAGGAAGTCAGTATTCAAAGTCCAGCTCCTTGAGAGCAGAGTATCCATGTAAGTTATTTTGAATTCCTCTGCATGGGACATTTGTCTTTCTCATTTATTTGTTCATTTATTAAATATTTTGTTTATATCAGAGTGAAATCATGAATTTTTATTTTATGCTTCAGGTTATTATCCAGTAGTACTTTATTTACTTTGTTGCTTAAATCATTCCAACTTTTGCCATTGAAAGCACTTTGTTTTGCCTCTTAGGGCCTTTTGACATGCTCTGATGATTTTGAGTGTGTGTGTATATGTGATTAACAATTCCTTGCTTTCTGGCACAAGATTCTTTAGGCTCAGCTTTTAAAATCAGACATTTATTAAAAGAGCCCTAGTTCCTTTTATTGGAGAATGGAATGAAAACCAAAGTCTGTAAGTTTCATGTACTCAATGCCACTAAATTGTCCTTACTTTTAGGTCTTCTCAGTTGACAGAACAGGGAAATAAATGTACATATACTCACCCATGTATTATCTATAAATATTTCTGTGTGCAACACTCTGTATCTGTACTAAAACAAAAGTTCATACTAACTCTACCTCCAATTCAGTACCACGTGGATCACTCTAGCTTCCTTCTCTTGCTTACCTGTACTCTCTCACTCCAACAGTGAGAAATCTGGCTTTCAACATCAGGCATCCTTTTAATTAGTTGCTCAATTTCAAGTTACGCCTATACTATACTCATTTTTCTACTTCCTAAGTTAGCACATTTTTTTCCAACTCACTTCAGTGAGATTGTTGTATCCATTTGTAATACAATTTGTTTGTCATCTTGTGCATTATATTCTGGGATAGAATAGAATCTTACCTCCTAAATGATAAATGATAATTAAAAAATTTGTGTACCTAAATTTGAGCTGTAAAGTTCTATGGATTGTGACAAATGTTTATTTATTTATTTATTTATTTTTGAGACGGAGTCTCGCTCTGTCGCCCGGGCTGGAGTGCAGTGGCTGGATCTCAGCTCACTGCAAGCTCCGCCTCCCGGGTTACGCCATTCTCCTGCCTCAGCCTCCCAAGTAGCTGGGACTACAGGCACCAGCCACCTCGCTCAGCTAGCTTTTTGTATTTTTTAGTAGAGACGGGGTTTCACCGTGTTAGCCAGGATGGTCTCAAACTCCTGACCTCGTGATCCGCCCATCTCGGCCTCCCAAAGTGCTGGGATTACAGGCTTGAGTCACTGCGCCCGGCCGGATTGTGACAAATGTTAATGTTGTATACCCAAATTATAATATTATACAGAATAGTTGCAAATCTCTGAAACATGTTCTGTGCCTCACACATTCAAAACTTCACTTCTCCAGAATGCCTAGTAATTACCGATTTACTGTTGTCTCTGTAAGTTTTCCTTTGCCAGAATGCTGTGTGATTGGAGTTGTATAGTATGTATCATTTTCAGATTGGCTTCTTACACACACACACATACACACACACACACACTCGTGCGCACACGATTCATCTCTGTTTTTTCATGACTTGATAACTAATTTCTTTTTGCTACTGAGTAATACTATATTGTATGGATGTATCACAATTTGCTTATCCATTCTTCTATCCAAAGACATCTGATTGCTTCCAGTTTTCAGTGATTATGGATTGAGTTTCTATAAACATTGGCAGGTAGGCTTTTGTGGAGGCATAAATTTGATATTAAGTAAGTAAATACTTAGTATATTTACTGGATTGTATGTTTAGATTTGCAAAACAACTGCCAAACTGCCTTGCAACATGTCTGTGCCATTGTGCGTTCCCACCAGCAATGAATGGGAGTTCCAGTTGCTCTATCGGCAAGTAGCACTTTAGTTTTGGAATTGTACCTGTTCTGATAGATGTGTAGTGTAGCAGTATCTCTTCTTATTTTAATTTAAACATCTTTTCATTTGCTTTTGTTCATCTGTGTATCTTCTTTGGTTAGGTTTCTCTGTTTAGATCTTTTGCCCATTTTGAAAATTGGGCTGTTTGGTTTCTTGCTGTTAAATGTTAAGAATTCCTTGTATACTTTGAATTCAATTGTTTAAATCACATTTGTGTTTTGTAAACATTATCTCCAATCTGTGGCTTGGCTTTCCATTCTGCTAACAGTGTCTTACTCTGGAAAGAGGCTTTTAGTTTTCATAAAGTCCAGCTCACCACATTTTGTTACATGTACTGACCTTTTGGTGTTTTTAAAAACTTGTTAGTAAATCCAAGGACACATAGATTTTCTCCTATGTTTCCTTCTAGAAGTTATATGGTTCTGTATTATATATTTAGACCTATAGTAGATTTGAAGTTTTTTAATGAAAGATACAAGTTTTCTGCTTTGGTTCATTTTATATATACAGAAATCCATTTATTTCCATAACCTGTTGTTCTACCAGCTATCATTTCTTCTATTAATTACCTTTGGTCATTTATCAAAGATCAGTGGACTATCTGTGGGAGTCTATTTACGGGCACTCTATTTTGTTGCATTAATCCATATGTCTGTTCTTTCACCAATATCACACTGCAGCCTATAGTCTTTAAGTTGGATAGTATAAGTATAGTATAAGTCCTCCAACTTTGTGTTTTTACTTCAACACTGTGTTGACTGTTCTAGGTCTTTTGCCTTTTAATATGCATTTTAGAATTCATTTGTCAATAGCTAGAAACTAGTTTCCTGGATTTATAGATTGAGTTATGCACAATTTATATCATAACAATATCAAGTCTGATAATCCATGAAAACAAAATATATCTTCATTTAATTGGATCTTCTATTTTATTCGTCAAAGTTTTGTAGTATTTTACATATAAACACCTTACATTTCTGTTAGATTTATACCTAAGTGTTTCACTTTCTTTAGTACTATTGTAATTTTTTATCCTTCCTTACTATTTTCAGTCATTTTTTTCCTGGGGGAGTTAAGTAGACAATCACGCTATCTATAAATAAAAAGAGCTCTATATATTTGTGAAGTCTATGTACTTATTTTTTAGTTGGAAAAATAACCACTTTCAATTCAAATTCTTATTTGTCATTGAATTAAAATACAGATTCTTGCTTTTGCCCAGATTTTTATTGAGATTTGTTGAGGGCAATAAAATATTCAATAATATGTATAATATTATTGAATTGGTATAAAAGCTTATACCAACATAATGGTTATAAATCCTACTTAATCTGTCTTTAACTTATATTATCTTTAGGCAATTATTTATTAGGACTATGTCTTTAAAGTAATTTCTAATAAAAAAAGAAATGTTCTAAAGCATCAGTGATTTTTAAATTTTGATTTAGAGAGAAAGAAAAAATATCTTTTCTGCCAGATGACTTTTTAATTATTTTTTATTTCACTTATATCAACACATCAATTATGTTGCTAATTGCTATATTTTAATACTTTTTCATAATCGTATTAAGTAGAATTATGTAGACTAATCGTGAGTCACCCTCTCAGTGTTTACTTTTTGTCTTATACCACTAACAATGACTGATTAAATTTTGACTCTCTGGAGTTAAAAAAATTAACCTTTCTTCTGTTTTCATAAGTATCAGCTTGCAAAGTTTTATTATTCACGTTCTGTTCTCAAAAGCTGCTGTATGAGATATTGCATACCTGCCAGAATTTGAAGAGAGAGATGAAATGTAAAGGAACAAGGCCAAGATCAGAGAAGCTATTCTACAAGCAGGAACTTTTAAATAGCAGCCTTTCTTGAATCTTATCTTTATGCTTTATGACAATTTATAAAAGATGGAAGCTTATGAGAATTTACTTAATTTGCTTGTCCTATTCTTTGTCTAAAGAGTTCCTTGATAATTTGACACATCAGATGCAAATAGATAAAGCGATTGAAACAGGAATACAGGTGGCACACATTTTCCATTTAAGTCCAATGTCTGCTTTGCGAAATGATATGCTGTATTTTTGTCCAGATAGAGAATTGACACCTCTAGGAAGAAAGAAATACAAGAATTATGTTTCTTGGATTTTTTTTTCTAGTCCCTTAATCCTGATAAGGAAAAAAAAATCATGACTATATTATAATGTAATAATACAGTATCAATAACTAAAATCCATTATACAAATATAATATTAATATAAAACTGTAACTTTATTATACAGTATATTATTACTAGTAGTATTCATGATAAAATTAGACCAGGCACAGTGGCTCATGCCTGTAATCCCAGCACTTTGGGAGGCAGAGGTGGGTGGATCACCTGAGGTTGGGAGTTCAAGACCAGCCTGATCAACATGGAGAAACCCTGTCTCAAAATACAAAATTAGCCAGGTGTGGTGGTGCATGCCTGTAATCCCAGCTACTCAGGAGGCTGAGGCAAGAGAATCACTTGAACCTGGGAGGCGGAGGTTGCAGTGAACCGTGATCTTTCTATTGCACTCTAACCTAAAGAGCAAAACTCTGTCTCAAAAACAAACAAATGAACAAAAATTAATAGTAGCTATTAACTACTAATACTCCAAATACAATATTTTATGAATAATGCCATTAATGCTTTGTTGCATTCTTGTACTCTAAGAAAATTGAAATAAGACATGAGAAGAGTGCTTTTATTTTCAACCTAACTCTTCTGAGCTGGTATACAAGAGGGGTACACCCATTTCCCCACAATTCTTATGGACTTCACTTATGGTATAACCAAAGAGGGTGGATTTTGCACCACAGATCCTACTCGTCCACACCTGGAGTTCTCATGGGAGCCTTCAATGTCAGAATTTTGCTATTACTCTTCTCACTTTTCCTACCTAGCAGTGATCTAGAATCCCGTATGATTCTTATTCTCTTGAAGTTTTGGGACATCAGAAATTCATGCTTATTCTTGTAAGAGCTGCATGGGTTTAGAGTCTTATTCTCACTGGAAGAGAGGGGAGCAACCAAACTCTAAGCTAAGAGCATAGTTGCACATGAGTGGGTGTGGTGTGTATGTGTGTGTGTGTGTGTGTGTGTGGTATGTATGGGCCCTACAGTTCTAGGATTATACACTAAATAGCCATTTGTGTGTATCACAGGCAATCAAATTGTGGTTCATTAATTTCTCCACGAAACCTAATTTGAAATTAGCAACTGCTAGGTTACAAAAGTAATTGTTCAAATCGTTTTATGGTACAGATGCTGGGGTTGGTCACTTTGAATACCCATGGCAGTTCATTTTCTGAGAATATAGACATAACCTTTCCCCCAGTTGAGGAAGGGGGAAGAGCTCTGGCTGTGTTTGACAAGTTATAAACATGTTATCATATTTCATAACACAGAAGCAATAGAGAGTTATATAATTATATAAGTAGGATGACAAATATTGCATTTTTGAAAATAAGACAAATGCAACATGAAATATAAAATCATAAATTTGTAAACACGTAGTTTACACAAATTTTTAAAATAAAATATAGAAAAATCCCTGCTCACAATAGTACATTTTCTTACACTTTTGTTTTCCCTTTTTTTGTAATTACTAACAGCTGAACCTTGTTCATTTGCTTCTGCATCTTTTATTTACACATAACTAGAAAAAGTGCTATCATTTAATCTCAGAATTTTTATGTTATAATAACATAAAACCATCCCATGAATTCTATGAACTCTTTAACACTTTCTGTCTTCCATGACTCCCTTTCTGAAAGTGTTTCTTCTGACATTCATAGTTATTGTGGACACACCTGATACCTGAAAAAAAAAAAAAAAATCTGAGTTTACTCATTAATTACTCAGAGTCCTCACTATTCCCAATGTTTTCCTTCTGTCTCCCATGCAAGACCTTACATAGCTGTACTGTTTGTCTCCTTCCTCTCAGTACCTCCTCTTTTGCCTCTTCCAACATGCAATCTGTTCAACATGTTTGATGCAGGTCCTTGTATGTCTATATGTGACCATGCACATGTGTTCAAGTTTTCGTTTTTTTGACTTTATAAATTGAATCAATGTTTTCTGTCTTGTTTAATGCTGTTTTTAAAAACATATCTCTTTACAAAAAATGCTTGCCACATTTATCAATGTTACTCTATTCCCTTAAAATTTATTTTTTTCTAACTGTATCACGCATTTCACAGTATGCATTAACTATAATTCTTTCATATATCGTCTTAGGAAAATCTAGGCTGTAACCAGCTCCCTGTTACCCTCAATGATATCATGGTGAATATCTTAGTGCGTGATGCTTCATGGATTTACATGAAAACTTCTCTGGGTTCAGGTAGGCTAGTAAATTAGAGACAAAAACATGTTTAATTTTTGTCCGAAAGTCTAGATTGTTTTGTTCTAAAGAGCCCCTTTTCCTATTCCTGTGTTCGTTTTTAATGCAATTCTGGTACTTTGAAAAATTGTTTTATAGCTTCTTGCATGTATGTTTCTCAAATTGTGTTTATGCTTAAATATTGAAGACATTAAATAAACAGTAGATATATAATGTGGAGAAATTAAATTTTGGAGAAAGATCACAGTTTAAAACAGGTCTGTGTTTTACAGAAGTGCCATTGCAGCTTGGAGTGAGTATTACCAGCTCCCCTGAGCATGCATAAGCCATGGTCATGCATAGGCCACCTTTCAAATAGGCTGCAAGTGCAGAAGATTTCATTGAAGTCTGATGTTTCATAATGCACAGATAACTATTTTATCCAAACTTTTTCATGTGCTAGTCTTATATTAACTCTCACCCCAGATGTGGCATTTTTTATTTCTCAGCTTGGTGATTTTCTTCTTTATTATTTAAGACATAGCATTTTATACTTTTAAAAATGAGAAGGCATCTAGCTGTAAGTGCAACACTTATTTACAATCAGAATACACACCATGAATCATTTATGCATTTTCTTACTGCTGCACCTCTTCCTATTCCACAACTGCTTTGACAACATTATGAGGTGTGCTAGATGGCTTCAGTCATCTTCAATCCCACAATCCTGACTACTTCTCTATTCTCTTGTTATCACTTTTACTTCCTGTCTTTATCCCTAGTAGTGGCTGCTTCCTGATAACTTGTTGCCCATGCTGAGACTCTCCAGTGCTGATCACCAGTTTCAGGGGCCTATGGCCACTGCCACCAACTTCGTATCTCCTGAAGGGTCTCTCTCAGAGACTATGTCCTTGATGACAAGATTGTTTTCACTTCAGTACTGTCTTTATTCTTCCCACTAAGAAAATAAGGTACAGACAGCAACGTTTTTGGGGTTCAACTGGTGACTGAGCCAAATGTATACATTTCGAAATCAGTAAAAAAAGAAAATTGTTCAGGAAGTAAATATGTTTCACGTGATAAGAAATAATTACAGTAAAATATTTCAAATAAAATGATATGTAAATGTGATCAACTGCAGTTTTCTTCCCAGTGTTAGAATAGTAAGACACTTTTTGCATATATTTTTGAGTTTCTAATGTGGGTGTGGTTGAGAATTGTGACGAAGATTTTGCGGTCTTGGTGAGGTCCCAAAGGCAGCAAAGTATAGAGTGATATGTTGTGTTTGAAATAGATTTCTTGCAATGGGAACCGGATCTCGTGTAGAATGGTCCCCCGTTGAGCTGCAGGTGGGCCAAAGGATGACAAGCAGAGCTCCAAGATGATCTGCTTCAAGTTCTTCATACACATAATCATGTTAAAACTCACTTACATGTCTTTTCTACAATGACTTGGAAAGCAAAATGTATGTTCTGTCTTACCTTGAATTGATCTATATATTGTACATTGATTATATAAGAGCAGAAACCATTCTTTGATTGTCCAAATTATTCAATTTGAGGTGATTTATAGGTAGTCAGTGAGTGTTGACATATAGGGACTAGATATATAGATTAATTACATCAGATCCATTTGCATGGTCGGAGGGGTGGTCTGTTTTTATTTTTAGTAACAGATGCTTTTGAGGAAAAAAGCGAACAGTGTGTTAAGTAGAAGAATGATCAAATAGAAAAAAATGCGTTGTTTAAGTGAGACACAGTACAATACTTACTCTTTATATATTGTCAGTCTAGGCTTCTCCCCAGTAGGAATAGTGGACATCTGAAAATAGGGCAAAGGAAGAAGACCAACTGGTATAAATAAAAGAGCATGTGCATATCTGGACTAAATATTTAGACATCAGGGAAATCATATATGGAGACACCATTGCAGACGGTGGTGGTTAGCTTATTCAAGGCCAAAGTTAAATATTTGCCTCCACACCTAAACTCATTTCAGTTACCATTCTTGTAGTGTGCTCAACTCACTCTATTTTATCCAATTTCTACCCACTGTTAGGAAAATTTTCAAAAATATTGGCCCAAAGTGATTTCTACTTCCTCCAAGTCTTGGAGGACTTACTATAGATGCTTCTTTTATTATTTCTTTCTTTCTTTCTTTCTTTTTTAGTTTTTGAGATGAAATCTCACTCTGTCACCCAGGCTGGAGTGCAGTTGTGTGATCTCAGCTCACTGCAACCTCTGCCTCCTGGGAGGTTGTTCAAGCGATTCTCCTGCCTCACCCTCCCAAGTAGCTAGGACTACAGGCGCCGGCCACCATGCCCAGCTAATTTTTGTGTTTTTAGTAGAGACAGAGTTCACCAAGTTGCCCAGGCTGTTCTCAAACTCCTGACCTCAGGTGATCCACCGGCCTCAACCTCCCAAATTGCTGGGATTACAGGGGTGAGCCACCGCACCTGACCTATGTATATTTTTTGAAAATATTATGCTTAGCCCATGCTGGCTTATTATTTATATTTTCATGAATTAATTTTAAACTTCCAAATAACTAATTTCGTTAAGAGTGCTTTTTGCCACTTTGTATACCTAGAGCTTATCCAGGGACTGGTTGATAATAGGAACTATAACAAATTATTAGAGCCAGAAATTACTTGGTGGGGGAGGGGGGCAAATCTTCTATTTTAAAAATAATAAAACTCTAATCCAGGTAGGTAAAATGGGTTGCCTAAAGTCAGATATAATAATTAAATTTTTTATGGCATAGTTTAGAAAACACAGTGTTCCCCAGAAAGTGATTTAAAATAACTTGTGCAGTCTTAGGTATAAAATTGGATGAAATGTAGTTCAATAAATCCATCCATAGAATGAACAGGAGATACCAGGATTTATTGTCAGCAAGACATTTGGAGTTAGCCATACTTCTTTTTCCAACAGTCCATCTCTTCTATCTATTATATTTCATTTTGGAAGTTGCTCATTAAGACAGTTTAGCTGTCCACAGTGGCAAACATTGCTGAACTGGGCAATGACCTTTCTGCAGTACCTCAACACAATACAGTTGTTTTTACATGTCTGTGGACAATATTTTAAGAACTCGTCACTGGAGTTTATCTTATCCCTTTACAGCTTATACCAGCTGCTGACCTCGGTTTGATTAGTTGTGCTAAATGTGCTAGATCCCACAGCTGCTCCCTTACTCTTTGATTTCATGGTTATTCCACTGACTTGAAATCATGTTGCCATGGGTACTCATCCAGTCTTTTGGCCTCTAGAGAGACCACTTCAGCCCTCTCCAATCTGACTGTGCATTAGAGTTTCTGTCAATGTAAGTTTATTATTTAAAAACTGCTCTGTTATTGGGGATGAATCTATCATTAAGGCTGTTTGTGAAGGCAGCAAAAATGACAACAAAATCTAGAATTCCAAATATTTCTCCTGTATAGCTACATCAAGAAAAATCACCATACTGCTAAAGGTGGTTCTATTTGATGGATAATGTAAGATATATTTTAAATATGGGCCATGACTAAGATAAGAAATAGGTAACTTTCTGGATCATAGTTCTTGCATTCATTTTTCCCCCCAACAGTTGAGTGAGATTATTTCTAAATTTGACTCTGATGATCCACAGGGAATATCTGGAAGACTTTAAGAAGATCTGGCTCAATAATCTAAGATTATAAATCAAGTTTTCAGTTTTGCTAGTATTGCTCAGATTTTATGTTCCTTTTCTCATACTTTTTTTTTTTTTTCCTCTCTTATCTAAGACTAAATAAACTGTCTCATTTCTTAGCATCCATTCTAGGTAGTAAAAACCTTATATCGAATTCTAACTTGACGTTTGGGAAGCCACTATCCAGATGAATATTTCTGTGATACTGCACATATGGCTGTTTAGACCACTGTGCTACACTATGACTCTATGGCTTTGGTGGTCGCCGGTGAGTCACATCTCCCAATATACATGTCCCTGAGTTGTGCCCTCCCACATCGACTGTAGGCTCGACCAGTAAGACATTTGCAAGCACGATGCAAACAACACTCGATAAAAGCTTACACACTGATTATTTTTGCTTTGGAATGGTCCTTTTCAGAAGCTCACTGCCATGTTGTGAAGAAGTCAAGCTAGCCACTTTGAGTCCCAGAAACCCTATCAAGAAGCCAGTGTGAATCATATATAGTTAGGAATAAATATATGTATAATAAAAATATAAAGACGAACAAGATGATTATCAAAAATATATAGTAATGGTTAAATTTTGTGATTTTGGAGTATGTAGGAGAGTTATCAGGTGGTCAGAAGGAGATGTCAATCATATTGGTAACATTATTTATTAAAGCGTGTCTTTGAATTATTATCATCCCTTGAAATATACATCTATTTATCTCTTGGATTTTTGCTTGCATGCTACATTTTACAATGAAAAATATATTCAAAGACCTACTGTCACACACTAACATAGTAAATTAGTGTTAGAAACAGACCTAATACAGGCATACCTCAGAGATATTGTGGGTTCAGTTCCAGACACTGCAATAAAGTGAATATTGCAATAAAGTTATAAATTTATTGTGAAGTGAATATTGCAATATTATTAAAAAATAATATTGCAATAAAATAAACTTTTATATGCATTGGGTTTATATAATCCTGATTATATAGAAGTTATGTTTACACTCCACTCTAGTTATTAAGTGTGCAATAGCATTATGTCTCAAAAACAATGTACGTACCTTCATTTAAAATGTTTTATTGATTCAAAATGCTGATGATCATCTGAACCTTCAATGAGTCATAATTTTTTTGCTGATAGAGTCTTACCTTAGTGTTGGCAGCTGCTTACTGATTAGGTGGTGGAGGCTGAAGGTCAGGGTAGCTGTGGCAATTTCTTAAAATAAGACAACAATAAGATTTGCCACACTGATTGACTTTTCTTTTTATGAAATATTTCTCTGTAGCATGCAGTGCTGTTTGATGACATTTTACCTACAGTAGAACTTTTTTCAAAATTGGAGTCAGTTCTCTCAAGATCTGCCACTGCTTTATCAACTAAGCTTGTGTGATGTTCTAAATTCTTTGTTATAATTTCAATAATGTTCCTGGCATCTTTACCCGGAGTAGATTTCATCTCAGTAAAGCACTTTATTTGTTCATACATAAGAAGACTTATCATGAAACTGAAACAATTCAAGTCCATCTTCAGGCTCCACTTCTAATTCTAATTATCTTGCTGTTTCCATCATATCTGTAGATACTTCCTCCATGAAAGTGTTAATGCCCTTAATTTCACCTATGAGTGTTGGAATCAACTTCTTCCAGACTCTTGCTAATATGGCTATTTTGACCTGCCTCTGTAAATCGCAAATATTCTTTTTTTTTTTTTTTTTTTTTTTTTGGAGAAAGAGTCTCAATCTGTCACCAAGGCTAGAGTGCAGTGGTGTGATCTCGGCTCACTGCAACCTTCCCATCCCAGGTTCAAGCGAGTCTCCTGACTCAGCCTCCCGAATAGCTGAGACTACAGGCACGTGCCACCACACCCAGCTAACTTTGTATTTTTAGTAGAGATGGGGTTTCACCATGTAGACCAGGCTGGTCTTGAACTCCTTGCTTCAGGTGATCCACCAGCCTCGGTCTCCCAAAGTGCTGGGATTACAGACCTGAGCCACCACACCTGGCCACAGATGTTCATAATGTCATCTAGGATGGCGAATACTTTACAGAAAGTTTGCAATTTGTTTATATCTACCCAAGGAATGGGTAGTTGTACCCCTAAGAAATGGTAGCCATAGCTATAAGAAATGTATTTCTTACATAATAAGACTTGAAAGTCAAAATTACTTCTTGCCCATGGACTGCAGAGTTGAGGTTGTGTCAGTAGGCATAAAAACAACATCAGTCTCCTTGTACCTCTTCATCTGTTGTGTGTTCAGGTGTCTAGTCAATGAGCAATAATATTTTGAAAGGAGTATTTTTTTCTAAGCAGTAGGAATCAATAGTAGGCTTAAAATGTTCAGTTAACCATGCTGTAACCAGATGTGCTGTCGTTTAGGCTTTGCTGATTCATTTATAGAACACGGGTAAGATGGATTAGCATAATTCGTAAGGGCCCTAGAATTTTTAGAATGGTAAATGAGCACTGGTTTCACTTAAAGTCACTTGCTAAAATAGCTCCTAACAAGATTTAGCCTATCCTTTGAGGCTTTGACGCCAGGGATGACTTATCTCTTAGCTGTGATTGTCCTAAGTGGCATCATCTTTCAATGTAAAGCTGTCATCCACATTGAAAAATCTGTTGTTTAGCCATCTTTGTCAGTTGTCTTAGCTGGATCTTCTAGACAACATGCTGCAGCTTCTACATCACCACTGCTGCATCACCTTACACTTTTCTTTTATGGAGATGGCTTCTTTTCTTAACCGCACAATCCAGTCTCTGCTACTTTCAAACTTTTCTTCTGCTGCTTCCTCACCTCTATCAGTCTTCACAGAAATCGAGAGAGTAAGGGCCTTACTCTGGATTAGGCTTTGTTTTAAGGGAATGCTGTGGCTAGTTTGATCTTTAATCATCACCACTAACGTTCTCCATATCTGAAATAGAACTGTTGCATTTTCTTATCATTCATGTATTCACTGGAGTAGCAGTTTTAAGTTTTTCTTCAAGAATGTTTTCTGTGCATTCACAACTTGGATGTTTGGTGAAAGAAGCGTAGCTTCCAGCCTGTCTTTCCTTGGGGTGTGCCTTTTCCACCAAGCTTAACCATTTCTAGCTTTAAATTTAAAGTGAGAGTCTTGTGAGTCTTTCTGTCACTTGAACACTTAGAGGCCATGGTAGCGTTATTAACTGGCCTCATTTTAATATTACTGTATTTTAGAGAATGGGGGGCCCCAAGGAGAGGGAGAGAGAGAGAGGAGTGCAACAGTTACTGATTCAGTTCTCCAGCTTATATGGGTGCAGTTTGTGGCCCATATAATTTTAATGGTTTTGTGGCCCAGAGCGATTATAATAGCAATGACAAAGATCAGTGTAACAAATAATGAAAAATTTTGAAATATTGCAATAATGTGACTCGGGGACTCAAAGTGAGCACATACTATTGGAAAAAATGAGGCTGATAGACTTGCTGTTCACAGTGTTGCCACAAACCTTCAATTTTAGAAAAAGCGGTATTTGTAACACAATAAAGCAAATGACAATAAAATGAGATATGCTTGTATAACTGAATTTTGCTTAAGCTTATTGCAGCTTCCCTAGATTTTTTTTCCCCAAACATAATCTCTAGTTTTTCTCAGGTAAAGAAATGATGAAGGTTTTACTCTTGTTATTACTTATACAAAATTGTATACATTTATATAGATTGATTAGATAAATTCCTCAAGGTGGAAAGTTATTAATGAAGGAGATGGGACCAAATCCTGATATTTTTGTAGAAGTCAGAAATGTTCTTTCATGATACCAGGTTTATTCTTAAATTTTTCTGACCCTGATATTTCTAATACTTTCAGTAGGTCATCTTTCTGATTGTAAGAAGTATAATTCTATTTTTTTTATTAAACATTACAAGTGTGGTAAGATATTTTTATAACAAAATTAAGTCTAAATCCAATAAGAAATATTGCATTTCCCTTAGTCATCACTAAGGAACTCTCAATTTGTTTGATCCTTTACTAGAAGGACTTTTTGACATGGAGTGTGTTTTCAAGGATGGATGAATTTTTACAGTTTCATCAATGAGTAGAAGTTATGTATCTTATTTACATCATTTTGTTATCTCCAAACATCATTTTGTTGTCTCCAACAAAGACTTATTAATCGAATAATGCTCTTAACCTTACTGCTTTCTAAGAGCTTTAGAAACATTTTGAAACTACAAAGTGCATTTACTAATATTAAAACCTGGGAATGTCTCAAGCTGCAGCCTATTTGTGGAAAATATGGCTTCTCACTCTTCAGTCACTTCATTCAATTTTCCACTCATATCTTTTTCCTGAATCAGACCAGCTCTGTGGCATGTAAAGGAGTGTGGTGATGATGTGAGTTATTGTAGATACTGTTGACATTTTGTCTATTTTGCTGCCTGGAGTTGGCTAATGCCAGTAACAGATCATACTTTCTTGATAAAAAATGGTGGGAAAATGCATTAACACCAAGAATGGTATGGTTGCTGTCACTGATGAAGCATAGCACTTCAGTTCAAAATGTGAAGGTTATTTTTTCCCTGGGTTTTATTTTCTAAATGAATGTTTATAGCCATCTGTGTTGTTTCTAACACAATGAGAAAAAGTACATTTCCCTTAATTTATTTTGTCTTTTCCTTTTCTCCACCCACATTCTTCTGAAATCTCACTTTCTATAATTATGTATTTTCACAATACTCGAAAAATCACTGACACCTCTCTTACCTGAATGTCTATGGTCTCTGCACCACTCAAGTTTGCTTTGATCCCATCCAAACTGATATTTCCTTGGAATAATTTTGATAGTAAAGATAAAAAAGGGTAAAACTGAAAAACATTTAAAGGGAAAATTATTTTGCATAAGTTGATAAAGGATTTTAGAAAATGAAAATAAGAGGGAATTGAAGGTGATTTCACAATGCAACCTGTATGATGGACTAGTAGAGATGCCAGTTATAATCCCTGGGAAATTGAAATGAGATTAATCTGTAGATGTAAGACAACACTTTAATTTCAAAGTAGACTAAGTTTAAGGATTTGTTGGATTATATATGTGAGATTTCTAGTTACAAAGATAGACAAGAATGAACAAAACTAATTTCAGATGCAGCCTGTAGGTACAAAAGCAGATATATAATTAAAATAGCATTATTGCTTATATCATTAAATAAATCGTTTTGGAGTAATCAATATCCAGCCTGGAATAAACAGTATAAATTAGTATTAATATTAAACTTTTGAGAAAATATCTATTTAAAGTAACCTGTGCAATGTTAACCAAAATATAAAATATATGATATATAATTAAATATATGTATGTGTGTGTGTTTGTATACACACTTTATTGGACATTTATGTTAAGATACTGAATAGCTTTTCTGATATACCATTGGGGAACATCTTCTTATTCTGTGTAAAAACTCATCTTTTGGGAATTTGATCTATCATTTTTTCACTTTGATTTATAAATCTTCTTCCATCATGAAAATGAACTGTAAGGCACTGATCACCATCAATTTTTGTTATCTATTAAGGTAGGTTAGGTCAATATGAATTGATTGATGGAAAATTAAAATAACTAATGACTACTAACTAGACTTAATACCTGGGTGATGAAATAATCTGTACAACAAAACCTCATGACACAAATTTACCTATGTAACAAACCTGCACTTGTAGCCCTGAGCTTAAAGTTAAAAAAAAAACAACAATATATCTTGACTTTGAGATAAATGAAAGCACTTTTGTTTGCTGCTGCAAATGCTGTATAGTGTTTTTTCTGTGTATTTCTAAAAATGTGTATGTAAACTGTAGTATATATTTCCATTATAAAAAGAAAAATGCTAGCTATTACATAAAATAATGTATATGGCAATTAGAGTGAAAACTGTACAATTTTTTTAACAAGTGTAATGATCTCATCTGCCAACTCTATGCATGTCTGTAATTTTTACCTAAATCATTAAACTACCTGTTTTGTGCTATGCCTGAAGAATATATATTTTAATTCCATTATAAAAGCAGTAATGAATGGAAATCGCTGTGACTGCAGAGAAAGAAATATTTATTTACCCTCTAATGTGAAATAAAGTATTAGAATTTGGTTACTGGCACTTAAAAGTTAGGTTATTGTTATTTAAATATAATTAATTGCCATCCTCTTAACACAAGTGTTATCAGAGCTATCTGGAGTCTGTCTGTAATTACTAATGAGAATTTAAGATTCATGAGGCAGAAGAATATGGAAACATAGTATGTAGGTAATACTTTTTTTAAAGTTAAAGAAAACTTTTCTTCAATGATTACAACATTTATTTTTTTTCTACTGAAAGGCTTAAGGAAGAAATCAGGATTTTACATTTATTCTTCTCTCTTCCTCCTGGACCTCAAATGACAGGCTGATAGAATAAATTAATAAACATAGAAGAGTGTTTCTCTTCTTCACTTATGGTATATACGTGAATTTAGATGATTCTAGAAAATATTTTAAAATACAGCTCATGATAATTGATAACTAGAGCTGTGCAGTCTCTGATGATTTCTATCTGTTTGCTCTTTTTGTCTCTAAGCAGTGAGGACTGACAAGCTGCCAGTTCTGGCTCAATGCTTTTTGTCTATTTGTTCTCTTTGGGGATAAATTATTAAAGGATGTAATGAACAACACAAAGTTAGCACTTTCAGAAAGAGAGGACATTTCCCCATTTTAAAATGTTTCAAAAGATAGAAGATGACAAGACCACATTTAGTTTGGACGTGATGATTCCCATCTTATCACATTTGAAATGATGACATGTCACAAATTCTACAACACAAATATTAGGAATTTCTGATTTATTTAGATGAGGTCAGAAGTTTTACTTATTGTGTGTTTTTATTCATCTCCAAACCCAAAATAATTGCTGTGTGCTAACTGGCACATAGTAATAGTGACTTATTGAATTGTTTCAATCACCCTGATTAAAATCTCTTTATAAATCTTCAATAATCTGATATTAGTAGAAGCAAACATTTTACGCCTAAATCAATACAATTTAGTAAATAAATCTTGGCACACTTGGACCCTTGGTGTAGTTTTTAAAGATGGTTTGTAGTTTTAATTAATTTGGACTGGCTTCTGAGCCAAAACGGGTGCTCTTTGAACCTGTTAGCACTCTCACAATCCTTTAAAGTAACAATGATACCAAACAACAGCACATGTTATGACTTTTTCCAGTAGCAAAATTCAACCATTTTCTATACACCAATAAGGACTTCATATTTAATAAAGTCGCCTGCTTAAGTAATTTTATAAGAATGTACCCTCTTATTCTATAATTGCACAGAAGAATTGAAATAGAAATGCTTAAAGGGGAAGTAACCCACAATCAAATAACTGAGTTCCACATATGCTGCAAATGGCTTTCATCAAGTTATTTCCAGAGTGGGAGGACATTATACTAGCAGAGGCCGTAGAATTAAAAAGAGGCAAAAATTTGTTAATATACAAAAGAGAGCTGGGCCAATTGTCAGTGTTAAAAAGATAAGAAACAGGAATCAAAACCAAACTTAGAATGTGCATTTGAGAACAGGTATAATAAAAACAAGAACAACAGGTAGAGTTTAAGCTGGCAGCAGTTAGTGGCAGTCCACAGAGCTGATGCTGATTTTCTAAGGCTTCCTCTGCTGCATGGGTCTTGTTGTGGGGACGCACCAGCTGAGTATAACTTCTCAGGATGGGAGAGGCATGTCCAGAGTTAAATTTGCTTATGTTGAGGGTTGGAAACAATATTAACTTTTCAGTGGGCTTAATGGATTCACCTTATTCCAGAATCAGGGGTGGAACTAGTCACAGTGAATGAATTGTCTTAAGGAAATGGGCCTCTTTTTACCTTGCCGGAGGTTCTGAACTGTTGTGCATACAATGAGCCCACATTAGGAACATTTTTTGAGAACACCTGACCCTTCAGTTGGTATGTTCCAACATATAAACAAGCAGAAGAAACCCTCAAATCAATAAAATAATAGTTCACACTAGTGTTTTAATTGAATACTGATTTTTACAAAGATAATTTAAAATTTTAAATAATGTATAATTTCCTTTTATAAAGAATGAAATAAATGAAAAGATAAAAAAGGAAAGTTTGTGGAGAAGCATTTCATGTCCAAAGTATCTGATGACTCAATCACCAGTTTTCATCTTGTTCCCAGTTGTTTTCATCTCAACAGTAAACATCCTCTTCTATATTAAATATTACTTTTGCTCTGCTTGACCTATAGACTATGCTCCTTTAGGTGAAATCCTTCTGTAAAAAATCGCTATAGTAAGGTAGAAACTCAGTTTTTACATAGGAAACTATATTCGGTTATTCTTCAAACACCTACATTTGATGTGCCGTTTGAGCTGTTAGATAATTATCACTTCAGTCAGTATCAGCTCCTACCTCTTGAGAGACACAACTGCCCTTCTGTAGGTCCTTCCTGTGTCATACTAGTTAACCTGACAACGGGCTTTATTGAAATCTTCACTCAATTTGTCATGTTCTCCTTCTATTGCTGACAACAGATGGCTACCTAATATCTTGTCTGTGTCTTCGTAGCCTCTTGTCTACATGGAGGCTGGATTTAGCTCTTGATCAATTGAGGGAGGTCTATGCTATTTATTCCCACAATCCCAAGTGCATGTTCCCAGGCTTTGAAAAGAATTCTCAGTAGGAAATTGTATTTTGCCAAAATTCTGCCCATTGATTGTCTGGACCTCAATATTATACACTTTCCTCCATCATGGCAACAATTTTGAGCTCATTAGTTTCTGCAGCATGCCTTGTGTGTCATAATTAAATACAGCAGTTGACAAATGCTTCAATAGAATAAGGATCATTTTATTGTAATGCAAAATATCACCAATTGTGACCTAAATTAAATTGTTTCACTATGCTTATTCCTTTACTGAAAGACATAGATGCTACTAATTTTATGTTGGCCACAGAAATAAAAAAAAAAAAAAGACTTGAAAAAAATGAATGACACAGAGAAGAATAAATAATATTGGGGTTAAAACAATGCTTTATAAAAAGATAATTTAATCAGCACAGAGAAATATATGCACAACAATTAAGCTGATAATATTCTTCCACCATTCCTGTCAAATAATTATATATGAAGTGAATCCACAAAAATGTTGAAGAAAAGTTAATGATTGACTCTGGTCAAAGCAGCAGCATATAAATATTTGGAAGAAAATGTGAAAGTATTTCCCTTGCACTAGTTTCATAAGGTTGCAGAATGATTGTTGATACTTTATAATCATGTGTCAGATCTCAAATGTCGGGGTGATAATTGCTAAAGACTACAACTGTTATTATAATCAGCATGCATTTTTAGGACCTCATGCTTATGACAGAAGCTTTTTATGTGTTGTTTATTCTGGCTCAAGCCTAGAACTAAAGCTAATACAGGCTTCACTTATTTGTATCTTAATTAACTTGAGAATAAAAGTTGTTTGGTGACATTTATATTATTAAGTTAAAATTAGACTACCAAGCATGACTATCTATCTGTATAATGTATGAATGTAAATATTGAATTTTATGATGGTATTAGTTATAGAACCAATAACTTAATAACTGTAATGTATTGCTTATATTTGAGAGTCAAATTATTAAGAGTATAAACATGAATGAAATATATGTATTTGGGTTTAAATTTATTCCTGTGAATCAAATCTTTGAGGTCATACCTTGATTTAACTCCCCGAATATTTGTTAGGCATTTTTTATGTCAGTGTTTGTGCTTTATTATAAAGGCAGTGCTATGTAAAAACTTTACAAATATACATTCACTTTCTTATATCCTAAATTAGAATAGAAATGTCACGTCTGAATGCTTTATGTTGCATATGAAAGTCAGGTTTTGCCAAATTATTTATAAATTCTTATTGGGCTGTATAGCTGTGCTTGTGTTCACAGGTCTTGGGAAAAAAGATTTTAAAGTATTAATCTGAGAACACTGGAATTCTGCATATACTATATTTTCTTAAATGTTTAACACTGCAAGGCAAAACTTTGTGTCTTGTCTCCTTCGTAGAGTATTTCTGACATCTGGTAGTTCAGACTGTGATGTCCATAATTTATGAAAAAAAATCTGTAAGTAGAGGGCTTTCTTACTCCAGCAGCAACCAAAAGGAGGACCACTTTAAGCAAATAAGAATCTCTTGCTAGGGTTTTAATCTATTTAGGTATAGTTTCCTAAGATGGTTATCAGTGTAGAGAAATGTGGCAGGGTGTACCAGCAAGGAGGTGTCGTAAATGAGATTGCTCGTGGGTTGAAAACGTGGGTCTAAATCATAACTCAATTAATTTCTCCTTATGAAATATTATGAAAATGAGCTCTTTCAGCCGTCATTGTTCTCATCTGTGACATGATGTTTTTGATATGAAGACATTTATAAGTAATCTGCATATTGCAAATATAGATATACAAGACATGATGGTATTCTCATAGTTTTATTAACATATTGCTAGGGTCTGAATGTTTGTGTCCCCCCTAAATTCATATGATGAAGTCTTAACCCCCAAAGTGATGGTATTAATAAGTGGGTCTTTGGCAAGTGATTAGGTCGTGAGGCTCATGAGTGGGGTTAGTGCTCTTATAGAAGAAGTTTAAGGGAGCTCGTTCTTCCCTTCCACCATGTGAGGATACAGTGAGATGGAGCTATCTGTGCACCAGAAAGCAGCCCACCACAGACACCAAGTCTGCCAGTACCTTTGTACTGGACTTCCCAGCTTAGAATTGTTAAAAAATAAAATGTTTATAAGGTAAAATGAAATAAGGAAAATGAGATATTTATAAGTTACCTGGTTTATGATATTTTATTATGCCAGTCTAAATAAATTAAGACATATAATGTTTTAAAAGCATATGATCAAAATGGTGAAAACATATATAAAAAGTGAAGCTAGATTTTGAAAGATGAGTGATGAAAGGGATGATAAAATAAATGGAAAATACTGAAAACATTAAAAATATTATCATCTGTGAATACAAAGAAACAAGACAAAAATAACAAAAAGAAAAGAATGTAGAGCAGATGGAAGGTTAAAAAAAAAGAAAAATAGAAAGAATGAATAAGACCTACTACCTGATAGCACAACGAGGTGACCATAGTCCATAATAACTTATTTGTGTATTTTAAAATAACGAGTGTAATTAGATTTTTTTTGTAACTCAAAGATAAGTGCTTGAAGGAGTGGATGCCCCATTCTCCATGATGTGCTTATTTCACATTGTAGGACTGTATCAAAACATCTCATGTATCCCATAAATATAGACCCCACTATATACCCACAAAAATTAAAAATTAAAAAAAAGAAATAGAAGGAAATGGAAGACGAGAAAGAAAGAGAACTGAAGAGAGAACAGAAGGAAAAAGTAAGAAAATGAAATGTTCAATTGCTTAGACACCCCTCTACAAAAATCCTCCAGTCTCACCTAGAACTGACATACACTCTCTTTACTGATGGCTCCCTACTGATAGTCGATCCAGAGTATGGAATCTTACATTTTTGGATACTTGTATTTCTTAGGTTTTTATGTTCTATTCATCTTACACTATTATTTTAATAGGCAAAGAAATGAGAGCATTGGCCAGGCACGGTGGCTCACGCCTGTAATCCCAGCACTTTGGGAGGCTGAGGTGGGCAGATAACAAGGTCAGGAGTTCAAGACCAGCCTGGACAATATGGTGAAACCCTGTCTCTACTAAAAATACAAAAATTAGCTGGGCATGGTGGTGTATGCCTGTAGTCTCAGCTACTTGGGATGCTGAGGCAGGAGAATCGCTTGAACTCAGGAGGTGGAGGTTGCAGTGAACTGAGATCACACCACTGCACTCCAGCCTGGGTGACAGAGCAGGACTCTGTATCAAACAAACAAGCAAACAAAAAAAGGAGAGCATTGCATCATATTCAGTTTGAAGCCTTATCTCTAATTTCATTCCAATTGGTTGCTCAAGATTATTTCAAGATTAAAAATAAATAATTTAACACATGAAAATATGTTTGGAAATGGTTCTCACCAATTTATAGAGTTATAATTGTTGTATAATAAATTGCATATACTTAATGTTTCCTATTTGTTGAGATTTGACATATGATTATAACTGCGAAATCATCATTATGGTCAAAATAAGGCATATTTCCCTTAGCCCAAAAGCATCCTTGTGTAATATTTCCCTTTACCTAATTGCCAGGAAACCACTCATCTGCTTTCTTTTACTATGTATACAATTTTGTTTTATATCATTTTATCTAAACAAGCTAATACAGACTGTACTCAGTTTAGTCGGGCTTCTTGCACCCAACATAATTATTTTGAGACTGATTAGTACTGCCGCATGTGGTAATAGTTCTTTTTTTTTTTCTGCTTAACAGGATTGTATTTTATGGATATAGCAGGAATTGTTTATCCATTATTCATTACTTTTTATCATTTGGCAATGTTCTATTTACTTGTTATTACAAAAAATGACTATAAACATTTTCATAAAGATCTTTATGTGGATGTTTTCATTTAACTAAAATAACATACCTAGGAGTTGAATTGCTGGGTCTTATGGTAAATGTGCATGTAAGGTTTGTAAGAAACTGATTTTCAAAATAGTTGTATGGTTTTACATTTTCACCAGCAGCATTAGGAGGCCTCCAGTTGCCCACACACTTGTCACCACTATGTATTGCCAGCATTTTAAATTTTAACCGTTCTAGTGGTTCTAATGGATGTGAAGGAGCCTTGCACTGTAATTTTAATGTTTATTTACCTTAATATGCAGAACACTGTGATGGATTTGTTGGCAATGCAAATGTCTTATGGGTCATGTCCATTTAGTTCTTTTTGCCCATTTATATGGAGCTATTTAAATCCTCATTACTGAGTTGTAAGAGTTATTTATGTTTCTATTAACTTCTTTCCTTTCTGTGGTGTTCCTTTTCATTTCTTGAATTTTAATTTTCATGCAGTCCAATTTATCTGTTTTTAAAAATTTTGTAGTTTTCCCATCTTCGTTCTAGCTAAGAATTGTTTCCATGCATGAATGTGGTAACGATTTTCATCTCTGTATTTTATAGTTTTATATTCTTAAGTTTTACATTTAGGCATATTATTTATGTCAGGCGTGAGTGTGAGTGTGAGTGTGTGTGTGTTGAAAGTTAACGTTTGATGATTACTTTCCATAAAAATATACAGTTGAAGCTACACAATTAAAAAGTGACCTTCATGTCCTGAAAGATACTCACACTTTTGTTGAAATTTAAATAACCTATGAATGTGAATTCTATATTATATTTTATATGTTTACATGGTCTATGTTTACATGTTTGGTCTTAGCTGTTTAGTCTTGAGACCCTGAATTTCAGTCTTTTGAAGTTTAGGAACTCTTGCCATTTCTACCAAAAATCCTGCTGAAATTTGATTTAGATTGATTTTTTTAATCTATAGATCAACTTATGGAGAATTGGCATTTAAAAAATATTGATTCTTTAAAAAAAAAAAAACCTAAGAATACAACTAAGCAGGGAAGCAAAAGATCTGTACAATGAGAACTATAAAACACTGCTCAAAGAAATCTGAGATGACACACACAAATGGAAAACTATTCAATAAAGAAAAATTATCAATATTGTTAAAATGGCCATACTGCTCAAAACAATTTGTAGATTCAATGTTATTACTATCATATTACCAATGACATATTTCACATAAATTAAAAAAAAAACTATTTTAAAATTTACATTGAATCAAAAAAGAGCCCTAATAGCAAAGGCAATCTTAAGCAAAAAGAACAAAACTGGAGGCATCACCATACCAGACTTCAAACTATACTACAGGGCTATAGTCAACTAAAACAGCATGGGACTAGTACAAAAACAGGCACATAGATCAATGGAACAGTAATACAAAGCCCAGAAATAAGGCCACACAACTACAACCATCTGATCTTCGACAAAGGTGATAAAAACAATCAGTGGGGAAAGGACTCCTTATTCAATAAATGGTGCTGGAGTAACTGGCTTGCCATATGCAGAAGATTGAAACTCAACCCCTTCCTTATGCCATATACAAAACTCAACTCAAGATGGATTAAAGACTTAAATATAAAATCCAAAACTATAAAAACTCTGGTAGACAACTTAGGCAATATCATTCTGGACATAGAGAAGGGCAAAGATTTCATGAGGAAGACGCCAAAAACAATTGCAACAAAAGCAAACTTGACAAATTGGATCTAATCAAACTAAAGAATTTCTGCACAGCAAATGAAACTATCAGCAGAGAGAACAGACAACCTATTGGATGGGAGAAAACTTTTGCAAACTATGTGTCTGACAAAGGTCTAATATCCAGCATCTATAAGGAACTTAAGAAAATTTACAAGAAAAAAACCCAACCTCATTAAAAAGTAGGCAAAGGACATGAATAGACACCTCTCAAAAGAAGACATTTATTTGGCCAACAAGCATATGATAAGATGTTCAACATCACTGGCCATTAGAGAAATGCAAATCAAAGCTACAGTGAGATCTAACACCAGTCAGCATGGCTATTTTAAAAAAAGATAGATGCTGGTGAGGTTGCACAAAAATGGGAACATTTATGCGCTGTTTGTAGAGGTGTAAATTAGTTCAACCATTGTGTAACACAGTGTGGTGATTCCTCAAAGACCTAAAAACAGAACTCACATTTGATCTAGTAATCCTATTACTGGGTGTATACTCAATGGAATATAAACTGTTCTGTCATAAATATACATGTACACATATGTTCATTGCAGCACTATCCACAATAGCAAAGACATGGAATCAACCTAAATTTTGATCAGTGGTCTACTGGATAAAGAAAATGTACAGATACACCATGGGATACTATGCAGTCATAAAAAAAAAAATAGAGATCATGTCCTTTACAGGAAAATGGATGAGGCTGGGGGTCATCATTCTTAGCAAACTAACCCACGAACAGGAAACCAAATACTTCATGTTCTCACTTACAAGTGGGAGCTAAATGATGAGAACACATGAACGCATAGAAGGGAACAACACACAATGGGGCCTTTCATAGGGTGGAGGCTGGGAGGAGGTCTAGGATCAGGAAAAATAACCAGTTGCTACTAGGCTTAATATCTAGATGATGAAATAATCTGTACAACAATTCCTTCATGACAGGCATTTACTTATGTAACAAATCTGTCCATGCATCCCTGAACATAAAGTTAAAAAAAATCAATTTTTATATTTAAACATTGTATATTTCTTTGTTTATTTATATCTTGTTTTATTTATCCTAGTATTGATTTATACATTTCAGCGCAGAGGTCTTAGATACATTATTGTATTTTTTATAGCAATCTTGTAAGTGGTCATTTTTAATATTTAAATTGTCTGCTGCTGGTATATAAGAAAAATTATTTTTCATTGATCATTTCTGTATCCTTGCTAACTTTATTAACTTTTGAACTAATTTCTAGATTTCTGGAATTTTCTATGTAAAAAAAAAATGTATATATATATATATAAAAACAAAGTTTTATTTC
Source organism: Colobus angolensis palliatus (assembly GCF_000951035.1). Taxonomy (NCBI): domain Eukaryota; kingdom Metazoa; phylum Chordata; class Mammalia; order Primates; family Cercopithecidae; genus Colobus; species Colobus angolensis. The sequence goes on from NW_012116566.1 coordinate 2,238,701, forward strand.
AGAATTTATGGATTTTATAGATTTTACTTTAATTTCTTACTTGATTATAATAGCTAGAACAAACAGTAAAATTCTGAGTGGAAAGTGTGAAAGCTAGCATAGTTTTCTAGATATTAGAAGTAAACAACATTTTTTTATCGTTGTACATTTTTTATAATGTTCTTCTTCAGTTGAGTATGTTTTTTACCATTAGTAGTGTATTCAGCATTTAAAAATCATGAGTGGGTACTGAATTATATTTTTGTGCATTTTTACATATTGTAAATGTGTTGATCAATTTTGAACATTAAATTATCTGGCATTGTCGAGGATAAACTACTGTCATTACAGCACAAGGAACTTCACTAACTCGCTTTCCAGTGAATCATAAGGCTCTGGACCCTAAGGGCAAATGGCAATGAAGAAACATGTGCTCAAGGAAATCTGTGAAAATTCAGTAAGAAAAGTAAGGGAATAGCAAAGAAAATCGCTGAAGGGGACCCTTGTGGAATCAGAACAAATATCAAACACAGACGTCAGAAACTGTTTCTTCAAAGTAGCCAGAATTGAATTGGGTTAGATTATGGAGCAATTTATGCCCCAGTTCATTGGTGAGACTATTAGAACAAGGAGGAAGCAATTAATGGAGTTTAGCAGCCATGTCTAGTCAGGAATAGAGAATAAGAGATCTGCACTACTGTCTTCCCAGAGTGCCTGTTATCTCCAAAGAGATGCCTCCCTGTGTATTAACATTACTGGTTTAACACTGTGTAGGTGCGGGGGGGTGTACTTCACAAAAATGATACGCCACATCCAGTCATTAGGAAATAAACAACAAAACCAAACCCTGGAAGAAAGAGTATCAGTACTCAGAGTATCAGTACCCAGAGTTGCTAGAAAGTATACCTGAAATGTCAGGTTTCCAACAAAGAATTTTGAGGCATGCAAAGAAACAGGAGAGTATGGACTCTACACTGGAAAAAATATTGCAGGCCACACAACTGCCTGTGAGAACATCCAGATGCCGGATTTGAAAGAAACAGACTTCGAAATTGCCATTATAAATATGTTCACAGAACTGAAGGTAAGTATGGTCGGAGAAGGAAAGGAAGGGATGATGACAATGTTGCATTAAGGAGCTAATAATAGAGATAGAAATTATGAAACAAACCCACAAGTATTATAGTAATTTCATATTCATGAGAAGGGCTTGAATGTAGACTTAGAATGGGTGATGAAAAGGTAAGCAAATTTGAGAGCAGATTGATAGAGATTATGCAAGCTGAACAACAGAGAGAACAATAGAATGAAGAAAATAAACATTGCCTCAAAGGCATATGGGGTATTACGAATGTCGTGTATATTTTTATCTTTTTCTTTGCTTTTTCTTTCTTTCCATCCTCTTTGCTTTCCTTTTATATTGCCTTCCTTCCTTACTCCCTTCCCTTTTCTTTCCTTCCGCTCTCTCTTCTCCCTTTCTTATTCTTATTGTGTAATGTCTTATTAGATTTTGGATTAGCCGTGAACTACCTTCATAAAACAAATTGGGAAATGATTTTTCTCTAAAAAAATCAACATTTACATATATACATACAGTAATGGTGTAATCTCTCCCTAGAATGTTAGATTTACCTTTCCTAGTTGATTTCCTAGAGATTTCCTAGTTGGAGTGTTTTTGTTGAAATTATTTTGATGTTTTTGATATAGAACTGGATATTCTATATCTTCTTAGATCAATTTCATTTGTTGTATTTTTCAAGAAATTTCTCCAGTTAATTCCCATTGAATTTATAGAATATGTATGATAGAACCATTCTTTTTTAAATTTTTAAAAATAATTTCAACTTTTATTTTAGATCTATGGGTACATGTGCTGGTTTTTTACATGAATGTACGGTGTGATGGTGATGTTTGCGGTATGCTTGATCCCACCACCCAGATAGTGAGTATAGCACCCAATAGGTAGTTTCCCCCTTTGCCCTTTCTAGTAGTCCCCAGTATCTATTGCCATCATCTTTATGTCCATGAGTATCAAATGTTTAGCTTCCACTTATAAGTGAAAACTTGTGGCATTTTTCTGTTCCTATATTAATTCGCTTAGGATAATGGCCTCCAGCTTCATCTATATTGGTGCAAAGGACAAGATTTTTTTTTTTATGGCCATGTAGTATTCCATGGTATATATGTACCACACTTTCTTTATTTAATCTACCACTGATGGGCACCTAGGTTGATTCTGTGTCTTTGCTACTGTGAAGAGTACATGTTTTTTTTGGTACAATGATTTATTTTCTTTTGGATATATACCCAGTAATAGGATTGCTGGGTTGAATGGTAGTTCTGTTTTAAGTTCTTTGAGAATTATCCCAACTGCTTTCCCCTGTGGCTGAAATAATTTATATTCCCAACCACAGTGTATAAGCATTCCCTTTTCTCTAAAGCCTTCAGCTTCTCTGTTTTTTGACTTTTAAATACTAGCCTTTCTAATGGGTGTGAGATGGTATCTTTTTGAGGTTTTGATTTGCATTTCTCTGATGATTAGTGATGTTGAGCATTTTTTCCTATGTTCATTGCCACTTGTGCGTCTTCTTTCGAGAAGATTCTATTCATATGTTTTGCCCAGTTTTTAAATGAAGTTATGTGCTTTTTACTTGTTGAATTAAGTTCCCTGTAGATTCTGCATATTAGACCTTTGTCAGATGCGTAGTTTGCAAATACTTTCTCCTATCCTGCAGATTGTTTTTTTACTCTCTCTTCAGTTTCTTTTGTTGTGCAGAAGCTCTTTAGTTTCACCAGGTCCCACTTGTCAATTTTGTTAACATTGCAATTGCTTTTGAGGACTTAGTCATAAATGTATTCCCAAGGTCAATGTCCAGAGTGGTGTTTTCTATGTTTTGTTTTAGGAATCTTAGAGCTTCAGGTGTTACATTTAAATATTTAATCCACTTTAACTTAACTTTTGTATACGGGAAAAGGTAGGAGTCTAGCTTGATGATTGTGCATATGGCTAGCCAGCTATCCCAGGACTATTTATTGAATAGGGAGTGCTTTCCATATTGCTTATTTTTGTTGACTTTGACAAAAATCAGATAGCTGTATGTGTGTGGCTTTATTTCTGTTTTATTGGTCTGTGTATCTGTTTTTGTACCAGTACCATGCTATTTTGGTTACTGTAGCCTTATAGTATGGTTTGAAGTCAGGTAATGTGATGCCTCTGGCTTTGCTCTGTTTGTTTACGATTACAATGGTTATTCAGGCTCTTTTTTGGTTTCACATGAATCATAAAATATTTTTTTCTAATTCTGTGAAAAATGACGTTGGTATTTTAATAAGAATAGTGTTGAATCTGTAGATTGCTTTGGGTAGCATGACCTTTTTAATGATATTGATTCTTCTAGTCCATCAGCATGGAATGTTTGTCTATTTATTTGTGTCATCCATAATTTTTTTTCTGAAGTGTTTTGTAGTTCTTGTAGAGGTCTTTAACCTCCTTGGTTAGATTTATTCCTAGGTATTTTATTTTGTGTGTGTTGTGATTGTAAATGGGATTGTATCCAGGATTTGGCTTTCAACTTGAATGCTATTAGAGTCTAGAAATGCTGCTGGGTTTTGTACAATGATTTTGCATCCTGAAATTTACTAAAGTTGTCTATCAATTCTAGGAGCCTTTTGGCAGAGGGTTTTCTATTTTCTAGGTATAGATTCATATTGTGAGTGAAGAGAGATAGTTTGATTTCTTTTTCTATTTAGACGCCTTCTAGCTCTGGCTAGAAATTTCAGAAATATATTGAATAGGAGTGTTGGGAATGGACATTTTTGTTTTGTTGCCATTCTCAAAGAAAATGGTTTGAGCTTTTGTCAGTTCAGTATGATGTTGGCTCTGGATGTGTCATGGATGGCTATTTTTATTTTTAGGTATGTTTCTTTGATGCCTAGTCTGTTCAGAGTTTGTATCATAAATGGATGCTGGTTTTTATCAAACGCTTTTTCTTCATCTATTAAGATGAGCATATGGTTTTGGCTTTTGATTCTCTTTATGTGTTGAATTACATTTATTGATTTGCATATGTTGGACCATCTTTGCATCCCATGAATAAAGCCTACTTTATTATGGTGTATTGACTTTTTGATGTAGTGCTGGATATGATTTTCTAGTAGTTGGTTGAGAATTTTTGTCTCTACATTTATCAGAGATACTGGCCTGAAGTTTTCTTTTTTGGTTGTGTCTTTGCCAGGTTTTAGTATTAGGGTGATCCTGACTTTTTAGGATGAATTAGGGATGAGTTTCTTCTCCTTGATATTTTGAAATAGTTTCAGTAGAATTGTCACCAGTTCTTGTCTGCAAATCTAGCAGAATTTGACTTTGAAAAAATCTGGTCCAGAGCTTTTTTTGGTTGGTAAGTTGTTTTTTAGTGATTCAGTTTTGGAACCCATTTTTGGTCTGCTCAGGGTTTCAATTTCTTCATGCTGTGGGGATAAGCTGTAAAGGCTAATGATACCAAAGCAGAAAGAGAACTGATGAGTTTTGATATTAAAATGCAACTTTGAGTTTATTTAGAGATAAAATTAGTTTAATCTCCCCATATTCTAAACTGTAGATGAGTTTTGCAATCAATTTTTTGTGACTGGATTTTGAATGTAAACATAGAATTGCCACAATATTCTAGGAAAATTTAAATTGATGTTACTATTCCTTTTTGCTGTGGTTAGTTTAATTCATAGTGATGCCATATTGAGGGTATATTCAGTATTAATACATCTGAAGCCAAATATAGAACATAGTAAGTATATCATAATGCAACAATAAAGTATGATATTTATGATGGTAATTTCTTATAAAATCCCAATTGCTCAATGCAATTTCTATATTATAGAGCTGGTGATCTCTGGCGAAACTTAGCAAGAAACAACATGTTCCAGAATCAAAATGACTTTATCAAAGTTTTCCAGAGAGACTCAGGCTTGAAATAACTTGCCTTTCAGAATGATAAAGTTGTTTTTAATATTAGTGACATTGCTTTCACCTTCAAATTCCTGCTCTTAGCAGAATGATCTAAAGAAAAGTCAATCATTAAATTGTCAATAAGATGCTTCCAAGTGACACTAATTTTGCAAAAAATCGTCTAAGTTAAAATCCCAAGACAAGCACTCCCCGCTCCCCACCAAATTTTAAATATGACAGCACATTAAGCTTTGTTTTATAAAATGGTACATGATTTACATATGACAACTTTTGAGAACCATGACTTTATCATAACTGGAGGATGAAAATTTTCTTAGCTTTTATCTCTAAGACTCTAGTCACTTTTGACAAGATGGTAATTCAGACTTCAGCGATAAGGTATAGATCAATTAAGTCTACTTTTGGTTTTCACTGAATGCACTCCAGCCCTTTAAAATATTTTCAATGATAAGAACGAGGTTCACAAGTGTTCGGTGACGAAGGCTGCCTTAAATATGCTGGCTTGTTCCCTGTTATGACACTTTTGAGACACAGTTCACACTGATGCAAGACATTCAGGAAAAAAGAAGTCTGAAGTCTGTAAATCATCTGAAGTTCAAATTAATGAGTTCTCAAAAACAAAGTGTGTGATTATCTGAAGTTCAAATGAATGATTTCTCAAATTTTACATGCCACAGATTTTAATTGTAAAATTCTCAGATTTTATTATTATTATTTTTTTTGCTGTTTGAGTCTGTACTTGATTTTTGCTGTTTATCTAGATGACTTCTATTAGAAGTAAGATCCAGATACTTTATTTCTACACCTATTTTACACGCTGTGAATCATTTTTGTATCCATGGTGCTACACATGGTGACTACGGTTAAATTATATTTGTCCCCTTTGTTATGCTCAGTGTTTCAAATCTATAAAGTCTGACATAGGATGATGTAGCATTGACGTAGCTAGGTTAAAAATACTACTATTATGGTACTAATAATATTTGGACTTTCCATTTCAGCTCCGACATGTAAATAAGCATCTCACAAGTTCTCACTCATATTAAAATAAGCAAAGGCTGGAGAAACTGAAAATAAACGACTTATTTTTTACATATCAGATAATTCAGGTCAGGGGAAATTGCCTCTTGGAAATCTGGAGAGACAGGATCATCCAGAGAGACCTATCTGAAATCTTCCTACCTGAAATAGAAGCCACTGAGTCCATAACTGGCTGAAACTCTTCAATGGTAATTTTGATAAATTCCTCACGGCAGAGTGCTGGAAGAAAGTGTGAGAATTTCCTGTGGACTGCAGTTTTAAAGGGAACCCAGCACTTTTGTGGGCTTTACCTGCAGGTGATTCTTTAGTTTCTCCCTATGAATATCTGAGAAAGATCCCCTTGTGCATCTGGCAAGGACAAAGGAAGAAAAAATTCATTGTGAAATAACTTCAGAGCCTTTGTGATAACATGGGGGAAAATTTTGACAGAGCTTTATTCCACTTTTAAGAGGGACCTTCTTGTTACTCCAATTCCATCCTGTCTCACTTAAGCAAAAATGAAACATCAACAACAAGAAATAAAGCAAAACAAAACAAATTAAATAGTAAGAGAACTTCAAAGAAATAGACTGGGAATGCTGCAACCAATGAAGGAAATAAAGAGTAGAGGAAGCATTATACCACTGGAGAAACACTTGTGAGGAAATGTCACAATCCTAAGACACCAGCTCACTTAAAGCTCAGATCATAATTCCGTCTGTGCACAGCAGGCCAGGGATTTTGATACACTGGCCATGCCATGTATCAAAAGCTCCTATGTTAGCTACTGCGAATAGTTCAAACATACATGCCTGAGGTATAAAGTCATGTGGTACACAGCATGGAAGGCCTGAGAGGTGCTCTTGCAGTAGGGAAAGGTTTCATGATCATGACCTACCTATTTTTAAAGACAGGGACTGTGTTTTGTTCACCATTGTATGCTACGAAACTCATTGTATACTAAGAAATACTAATATTAATTTCTCAATAAATACTTAATAAGTAAAGGGATAAATAAATGAAAATCTAACGTGCCAGTAAACTATATTAAAAAATTAAGAGGATTTGGTAAATCTAGCTACCATGAGATGCTATTAATGCTTGGGAAAGAAAGAGGAATGATAGTCACGCCCATCCAGTTGTTTCATGATTGAAAATCATGAAGACTCTCGTAGATGCTGTGGTCTGGTGAAGGCAAATAAGGAAATTCTAATAGGGTGTTATTTCTGATTTTCTCAAATATAATATATTGGATTTAAATTAAAGCATATGTTTATATATCATGATCTCAGAACACTCTAGGACTTAGTAGTATAAAAGATCCTTACCATCACTACCTGACAGTTCTATAAGTTTATATCACTGCTTAGAATAAGAAGAAAAACAAAACAAAATAAAAAGTTTTCTATTCTAGAAAACACATCACTCAATCCTCCACTCCACAGAAGTTTCATGTCATAATCTTCAGGGACATTTTCTTTCATTTTCTAGAAAATGATGCTTGCCAGCATTCACTGTCCAATTTTCCAGAACAAAAACAGAAAAAATATAGATGCTCTGAAAATTACAGTGAATTATTGTGAAATGTCTATATATAGTAACTATCTTCATGAATAATTAAGTTCATGACTTATTTACTTAGACTACAGACAATGATTTAATTTATGTAGCCTGTTTAGAATTAAACCTTGTAATTTATTTTAATTGCAAAGATAAATTATTCCCTCTCCCTCTTTTCACCAACAACAATTCTTTCTGGTCATTTCTTCTACGTGATAAACATTGCTTTCTCTTTGTTTTTAATTACTTCGTCTCCTCAGAAGCTATCTCTTCTCATCTCTATTTCCCTTTCCCTAGATTTTTTAAAGACTGAAATCATCTTTAGCAAGTCCTATTTGTCAACATCTATATTTTTTATTCTTCATTCGCTGAAATTTTTTATATTTCCCAATATTTTTTGTTGCACCATGCTTTGTTATTGTTTTTGCAACCTGTCAGTACCAGTGTTATAGACTGCCCAGAGCATACAAGATCCAGAGATGACAAGCTGCATTGCAATTTGCATGAATTGCTTTCAAAACTTTCTTATAAACATGACAGTTTGCCTAGCTCCTGTCACAAGTACTGTATTAATATCTGTTCTCATTAATTTCACAATGGGTTGAAAAAGAGTCACTTGTAATTGAGGGACAAAGTCTATATTTATATCCCATAGTTAAACAATGCAAATTTCTATGGATTTTGGTTAACCAATTAATTAGATCCTGAATATAACATTCCATAATAATTAGTCTTTCAGTCTGGGCCCATGCAATACAAAATAACTCAGAAAAATGACAAAATAATTTTTTTCAGGCTGTATAATAATTTCATCAGGACAAGTATGCATTTTAAACTTACATTTTATGTAACGGATTATTATCAGTATTACCCATACTTAGGAATTTGTATATATTGAATGTACAGATGATTGTAAGTTTATTGTAGGGTTTGCTTTCATATACTACTTGACAGTTGAAATCGTGAGTTTGTTTCTCTTGACTATATCTGCAGAAAGATTCTAGATTTGCTATGATATGGTTTATAATATGATATGGTTCTAATGTTGTTTTATAGCTAGAATCACATAAGAGTCTGGAAATTTACTTTATAATAAGAACAAAACAATATAGGGAAAACACAGGCAATACTATAGGATTATGTTGAAAGTTAAGTCACTCAGAGATAATGCTAATAGTCAGTTTCAGAGAGTATAATATTATATATCTTAATGCACTTGGGGAGATTCAGGTGTGATGTCAATATCCTCATTTCTGCAGAGCCAGGAGTGCTGGTTGCAGCAACAACTGTCCACAAGAACCTTCTGGAAGAGAGGAAATTATCTCCAAGAGCTCTTAAAATGGCTCTGAGCCTTAAATTACAAACCAGTGCAATACATCTTCATTATCGATTGCCAAGCCAAGAAAGTTGCCTTTAAAGGCAAATAATACAGATGAAATTGTTTTATATACTGTAAAACATCAACAATTTCAGGAGAAATTTACAGCAACTTTCCATAAGTAAATTGATTTATATTTTATATCAAATCATATATAACTCTGTTAGGTTTTTTGTTCCATTATTTCATGTTTAATTTCTTCAAATCTAATTCTTCCTCTCAGTTATGAACCAAAATCAGGAACTGAAACAATATTGGGTAACTGAAATCTGTGCAATAGATGTTTGCTAAATCTAATGGAATTTTAAAAATATAATTCTGACTTTCATTATGTTCAATTCCAAAGATTTTTGGTGTAGAAATGTTTTAGGAAAAACGCTTTTTAGGCCACTGTTGTTTCTATGAAAGATGTGTATTTATTGGAGCATCAAAATCGATTTGTAGATTATGGAATGCTTTTGACCCTCTCTACCCCCAGGATTTGTGGTTGTGACATTCATTTAGAATGCTGTGTGAAGTTCATCTCTTCTCCTGATCCCAAAGTTACTGCAACATAGGTACAAAATGTCAGTTTGTAAACATTACTTTGGGGAAGAAGCAATAAAAGTTACAAACAACCAAAAAATTTTCTGATTTTTAATATCAGAAGATATTTCAATATATCTAGTTTCATTTACCTTTGAAATTCAAAGTAACTGGTCTAAAAGTAGTTTATGAAATGTTAAATTCCTATATTACTTTCTGATCACTTACAAAACTCATTTACAAGAATGTACCAAAGTGTTTTTCCTTTAAAGGTTGAAGTTATGATTTACCCTGTTTTCATCTTCCAGTGTAGATATCAAGTAGCAGAGGCATCTGTTGTTTCTTGCACAAGCCATTTACCATAGAAGTTGGAGAGAACGAAATAAACTGGTTATTTGTTTTTTTTGTTAAAACATCAAGTAGTTTACATTTCCTAATGTACAAAAATGGAAAATATCTTCCTGGAGCTGCTGTCCCCACTCATAGACCTTTTTATAGAGATAAATTTTGAGAAAATAGTATAATAATGGTAATATTAATATAGATTCTTTGTTTAGAATTGAATTATACAAATTATTAAAACATTGATGCAATAGACTGAATGTTTTTGCTTGCCGAAAATTTGTTTGTTGAAATCCTAACGCTTAATGTAATGGTATTCGGAGGGGACACCTTTGGGAGGTGATTACGTCATGAGGGTAGAGCCCTCACAAATGGAATCCGTTTCCTTATTAAAGAGAGCCCTGAGAGCTGTCTAGCTTTCTTTCATGGTCTTAGGATACAAAGAGAAATTGGCAGTTTGCAGCCCAAGAGAGGGCCCCATGAAGACCAAATCTGTTCACACTTTGTCCTTGCATTTCCAGCCTTCAGAACTTTGAGACATTAATTTTTGTTATTTAAAAGCCACCCAATCTATGATACTCTGTTATATCAGAATTAGGAAATTTGGGGAATTGTCTTAGACCTCATAGCCTTCTAGCCTTTGGTTACTTTTCTGGTGGGTCCATTTCTATTCCTTTCCCAGTCTCTTCATCCTCTGCCAATATCTTTATTGTCGATTTTCCAGAACACTCCAGCCTCAGAACATTTTATTTTCATTTAAGAAGTTTTCTCTGGTTGATATCACCTTTTCTCATCGTTTCAATGATCATGTCTTAAGAAGCAGTACATACTGTGTGTCAGAGCCTCAGTCCTCCTGCAGTTTGCTTGGGTGCAAATCTCACCAACATTAATTGCAAGGTCTGTGAGCTTGGGCAAGACATGTAACCCTCTGTGTCGCAGTTTTCTCTATCTACCTCATTTTGTTAGTGTGGAGATTAAGTGACATTAATTTATACAAGGAACATAGAACAGTAATTGGTATCTAGCAGTTGCTACTTGTTGGTATTAAGGTTATTTTTTATTCCGGTGACCCCCATATCACCATATTTCTTTCATATCATTCCCTTTAATTCCAGATTGTTATATCCGGCTATTCACAAGCATACATTCTGTGATCTTACACAAACATTAAGTTCAGTATACCCACATTGAACCCATCAAAAACTGTATCCCTTAAATCTGTTTCTTTTTCTCATATGCATCTCCGTTAGTGAAAATATCATCTTCCCAAATACCATCTATCCACATTCTTGAGAAAAATACTGACTAGTTGGGAAGAACTTTTGTCATTGTTTTTCTTCTTTTACTTACTCTTCCTCATTTTCTATCATAGATAATGAAAATGGATTGATGCAAATGTCTTAATATTTGTTAAGTTCTTCCACCTTTTTATCATTCTTATAGCTATTTATATTTAGGCTATTATTAAATCTCAATTAAATCATGTAGATAATTACACAACCTCCCCACCTGCCTGTATCATTGTTCCCATTCCCATCCATTATATAAAACTAAGTGATTTTTCTGAAATGTAAAATATTTTATGTTACTCATACTTAAATCTCCTGCTAGAAAATGATCTAATAATAAAGAATACAATTATTTAAATGGAGAAGACACTGAAATGCAAATAATTTTCTCTTGTAGTTTATTTAATTTTCCCATAAATATGTGCATTCATTGATTTAAGATATCATTTTGTTATTTTTATAAGAAATATTCTGTCTAGTTTTCTGCTTTTGCATTATGTACAAATCCTACATCATGTTATTCAATGATGATAATGGTCTAGTGAAGTGTTTCTTATCAACTTTGTTACTTACATGTAAAAATGACTTTTGTCAGTCAACCACACAATTTATTAATCTTTACTTTAAGACATAGTATTCAGTAATATGTACACCTCAATGAATTTTAAGCATATATATGTCTGTATACTCACCACTTACATCAAAGTACAGAAATATTAAGCATCTGAAAGCCTGTCTCTTGTTGACTACAAGTTTTCAAAAACTTATGGTGAACACTCATATTACTTATTATGTACACTACAATTTGGGCGTTTTTTATTGGTCTTCAAGTTCGATACTTTTATGACATATCTACTGCTCTTTAATATACTCATCAAAATTTGATTTCATATAATCAGATGTTATGGTTATACAATATAGTTATTAAATGCTATAAAATGTGAACTTAAAATGTTTTGTATTCCAAATTTTTTCTATTCTCCACATTTTCCTCTATTTTTTTCCCTATTCTCTATTTTTCTGTATTTAGATTTATTTAAATTTACCTTGACTATTTTGGAAATTTTTGTCTTCTGATCTATTTGTTGGATCATATGTGGATCTATTTTAACTTTTATTATTTATCTTTGGATTACTGCTCATTTTCTCTTGACCCATTATTATAGCTCATACTTCTTGGCTGAATGCCAGATGTATAAAACATAGAAGCTGCACATGATGTAAGTTTTTCTAAGAGAAGATTTACTTTTCCCTTTAGAAAGCAGGTAGTTTAAATAGAGATGAGTTACTATTTGAGTTAAGGCTGGTTCTTGTCTTTTTTTTTTTTTTTTGAGTCACTTTTTTTGTTTCTACTTTTATTTTGATACTGATGTATTTGTGCAGATTCCTTCCGTGGTAATACTGCATGATGCTGAGGTTTGGAGTACAGAAAATGTCACCCAGGTAGTGAACATAGTACCAACAGCGACTTTTTTAACTTACCACCCTCCACCTTCTTGAAGTCCACAGTGTCTATTGTTCCCATACTTACGTCCATGTGTGTTCAATGTTTATCTCCTACTTATAAGTGAGAACATACACGTTTTGTTTTTTGATTCCTGCATTAATTTGCTTAGGATTATGGCCTCCAGCTCATCTCCATCCGTGTTGCTGTGAAGGATATGATTCATTCATTTTTATGACCGCATGGTATTCTGTCTTGTATATATATCACATTTTCTTTATCCAGTCTACCACTGATGGATGCCTAGGTTGATTCCTTGTCTTTGCTTTTGTGAATAGTGCAGCAATGAACACAAAAGTTCATGTGTCTTTTTGGTAGCATGACTTATTTTCTTCTGGGTGCATATTTAGTAATGGGATTGCTGGTTTGAATGGTAGATCTGTTTTAAGTTGTTTGAGAAATATCCTCACTGCTTTCCACAGTGACTGGACTAATTAACATTCCCACCAACAGCATATGAGCATTCCCTTTTCTCTGCAACCTTTCCAGCATCTCCTGTTTCTTGACTTTTTAAATAACAGACCTTCTAACTGTTGTGAGATGGTATCTCATTGTGGTTTTGATTAGCATTTCTCTGATGATTGGTGATGTTGAGCATTTTTTTTCATATGTTTGTTGGCTGCTTGTATGTCTGTATGTCTGCTTGTAACTTTTCTTTTGAGAAGTGTCTGTTTATTTTCTTTGACAATTTTTAAAATAGGGCTATTTGTTTTTTGCCTGCTGACATATTTAAAGTGCCTATATGTTCTGGATATTAGGCCTTTGTTGGATGCATAATTTGCAAACATGTTCTTCTGTTCTGTAGGTTGTCTGTTCTGTCCATAGCTTCTCTTGTGGTTCAGAAGCTCTTCTGTTTAATTGGGTTCCACGTGTCTATTTTTGTTTTTGGTGCAGTTGTTTTGTGGAATTAGCCAAAAATTATTTGCCAAGGCCAGTGTCAATAAGAGTGTTTTCTAGGTTGTCTTCCAGGATTTTTATACTTTGAATTCTTAAATTTAAATCTTTAATCCATTTAAATCTTGAGGTCATTTTTGTATATGGTGAAATGTAGGGGTCCAGCGTCATACTTCGGCATATGGGTAGCCAGTTATTCCAACAAAAGTTGTTGAATAGGGAGTCCTTTCCCCATTGCTTGTTTTTGTTAGCCTTGTCAAGGATGAGATGATTGTAGGTGTGCAGCTTTATTTATGAGTTTTATATTTTGTTCCATTTGTCTATGTGTCTGTTTTTTTTTTGCCAGTACCATGCTGTTCTGTTCACTGTAACCTTATAGTATATTTTGAAGTTGAGTAATGTGCTTCCTCTGGCTTGTTCTTTTTGCTTAGGATTGCTTTGATTACTTGGGACCTTTTTTGGTTCTATAGAAATAGAACCAAATGTTGGATTGTTGATAGTTTTATAAAAATATCATTGAAAGTATAAATAGCTTTGAGCAACATTTCCATGTTTATGATATTGATTATTCCAATCCATGAGTATGGAATGCTTTTTTGTTCATTTGTGTTATCTTCATATTTTTTCATCAGTTCATTGTAGTTCTCCTTGTAGAGATAAAAAGAATAATTGAGGCTGGGCACAGTGGCTCATGCCTTTAATCCCAGCACTTTGGGAGGATGAGGCAGGTAGATCACGAGGTCAGGAGATGAGACCATCCTGGCTAACATGGTGAAACCCCATCTCTACTAAAAATACAGAAAGTTAGCTCGGCATGGTGGCAGGTATCTGTAGACCCAGCTACTTGGGAGGCTGAGGCAGGAGAATGGTGTGAACTCAGGAGGCGGAGCTTGCAGTGAGCCGAGATTGCGCCACTGTACTCCAGCCTAGGCGACAAAGCGAGACTCCATCCCAAAATAAAAATAAATAAAAAAAAATTAAAACTATACCTATTACACACTTTGATCATAGCACCATAAAAATATAAATTGATACCAAGAATGTCTCTCAAAACTGCACAAATACATGCAAATTAAGTAATTTGCTCCCAAATAGCTCCTGAGTCAAAATCATAATTTAAGCATACATTTTATAAAAGACAATTGAAATTAATTAAAATAGGGATACAACCTACCAAAATATCCAGGATGCAGCTAAGGAAGTGTTAAGGGGGAAGTATATAGCCCTGAACACCTTTATTAAGAAATTAGGAAGGTCTCAAATTAACCTCGAGGCACTTCCATGCATTTTATGAAATCTAGGTGGAGATTCCCAAATCTCAACTCCTGAATTCTGCACACCCTTCTGTTGAACCCACAGGCTCAATGCCACAAGGTAGGTGCCAAGGTTTTGGGCTTACACCCTCTGAAATCATGGGCAGAGCTGTACCTCTGCCCCTTTTAAAAATGACCGGAGCAACTGGGACACAAGGCATCAAGTCCCTAGGTTGAACACAGCATAGGAACCCTGGGCCCAACCCATGAAACCATTTTTTTCTCCTAGGGTTCCAGGTCTCTGATGACAGTGGCTACCATGAAGACCTATGACATGCCCTGGAGAAATTTTTCCATTGTCTTGGGGATTAACATTTGGCTCCTTGTTACTTATGCAAATTTCTGCAGCCAGCTTGAATTTCTCCTCAGAAAATGCGTTTTTCTTTTCTACTGTATCATCAGGCTGCAAATTTTCCAAAGTTTTATGCTCTCTTTCCCTTTTAAAATAGAATGGTTTAACAGCACTCAAGTCATTTCTTGAATGCTTTGTTGCTTAGAAATTTCTTCCACCAGATACTCTAAATTATCTGTCTCAAGTTTGAAGTTCCACAGATCTCTAGGGCAGGGTTAAAATGCCACTAGTCCATTTGCTAAAATATAACAAGAGCCACCTTTGCTCCAGTTCCTGACAAGTTCCTCATCTTTATTTGAGACCATCTCAGCCTGGACCTTATTGTTCATATCATTATCAGTATTTTTGTCAAAGCCATTCAACAAATATCTAGGAGCTTCCAAACTTTCCCACACTTTCCTATCTTCTTCTGAGCACTTTAAACTGTTCCAACCTCTGTCTGTTACCCAGTCCTAAAGCCACTTATATATTTTTGAGTATCTTTTCAGCAACACCCCACCCTACTGGTACCAATTTACTGTATTAATCCATTTTCACACTGCTGATAAAGACATGCCTGAGACTGGGAAGAAAAAGAGGTTTAATTGGACTTAAGGTTCCACGTGGCTGGGGAAAACTCAGAATTATGGTGGGAGGCAAAAGGCACTTTTTACATGGTGATGGCAAGAGAAAAATGAGGAAGATGCAAAAGTTGAAACCTCTGATAAAGCCATCAGATCTCATGAGACTTATACACTATCACAAGAAGCATATGAGGAAAACTGCCCCCATGATTCAAATTATCTTGCACCAGTTCCCTCCCACAACACATGGGAATTATGGGAGTACAATTCAAAATGAGATTTGGGTGGGGACACAGAGCCAAACCATATCATACACTTATTCCAAATGGAAGAAATTAACCAAAACAAAGGGGCTACAGGCCCTATGCAAATCTGAAATACAATAGAGCAGTCATTAAACCTTTAAGTTCAAAAATAATCTTTGACTCCTACTTCCAGGGCATGCTAATGCAAGAGTTCCATGGACTTCCATGGCCTTGGGCAGCTCCACCCTTGTGGCTTTGTAGGATACAGCCCCCCTTCTGGATATTTTCATGGGCTGGCATTTAGTTTCTGTGGCTTTTCCAGGGACATGGTGCAAGCTATTGGTGGATCTACCTTTCTGGGGTCTGAAAAACAATGGACTTCTTCTCAAAGCTTCACCTGTCATTACCCCAGTGGCCCCATTAGAGATTCTGTTTGGTGGCTGTGACCCTGCATTTGCCTTTTGCACTGTCAATAACAGGTTCTCTATGGGGGCTTCACCCCTTTGACAGTCTTCTGCCTGGACAC
Source organism: Colobus angolensis palliatus (assembly GCF_000951035.1). Classification (NCBI taxonomy): domain Eukaryota; kingdom Metazoa; phylum Chordata; class Mammalia; order Primates; family Cercopithecidae; genus Colobus; species Colobus angolensis. Next base: position 2,255,154 of record NW_012116566.1, read on the forward strand.
CCAGGAATTTTCCTAAATCCTCTGAAATCTAGGCAGAGGTTCCCAAACCTCAATTCTCTCTCTCTCACTCTCTTCTTTTTTTTTTCTTTTTTGAGACAGAGTCTCAATCTGTCACCCAGCCTGGAGTACAGTGGCATGATCTTGGGTCACTGCAACTTCTACCTTCTGGGTTCAGGAGATTCTCTGGATTCAGCCTTCTGAGTAGCTGGGACTACAGGCACATGCCACCACGCCCAGCTAATTTTTGTATTTTTAATAGAGATGGGGTTTCACCATGTTGGTCAGGCCAGTCTCGAACTCCTGACCTGTGATCTGCCCACCTCAGCCTCCCAAAGTGCTGGGATTACAGGCATGAGCTGCTGTGCCTGGCCCCAAACCTCGATTCTTAACTTATCTGCACCCACAGGCCCAACACCATGTGGAAGTTGCCAAGGCTTGGGGCTTGCACCCTCTGAAGCAATGGCCTAAAATGTACATTGACCCATTGTAGTCACAGTTAGAGCTGAATCAGCTGGAATGCAGGACACAATGTCCCAAGGCTGCATAGAGCAGGGGAGCCCTGGGCCCGGCTCATGAAACCATTTGTCTCTCCTAGGCCTCCAGGCCTGTGATGGGAGGGATGGCTGTGAAGGTCTCTGACATGCCCTGTGTATACATTTTCCTTATTGTCTTGGTGAGTAACATTTGGCTGCTTATTACTTAATGCAAATTTCTGCAGCTTGCTTGAATTTCTACCCAGAAAATGGAGTTTTCTTTTCTATCACATCATCTGGGCTGTAAATTTTCCAAACTTTTGTGCTCTGCTTCTTCTTGAATGTTTTGCCACTTAGAAATTTCTTCTACCAGATACCCTAAATCATATCTCTCAAGTTCAAAGTTCCGCAGATCTTTAGGGCAGAGGCAAAATTCCACCAGTGTCTTTGCTAAACCTTTGCTCTCGTTCCCAATAAGTTCCACAAATCCATCTGAGACCACCACAGCCTGGACTTCATTGTCCATATCACTATCAGCATTTGGATCAAAGCCATTCAACAAATCTCTAGGAAGTTTCAAACTTTCCCACATCTTCCTGTCTTCTGAGCCCTCTGAGTCTTTAGGAAGTTCCAAACTTTCCCACATTTTTCTGTCTTCTTCTGATCCCTCCAAAGTGTTCCAACCTCTGCCTGTTACCAAGTTCCAAAGTCACTTCCACATTTTCAGGTATCTTTATAGCTGCACCTTTCTCTCTGCAGTAAAAATTTACTGTATTAGTCTGTTCTCAACCTGCTACAAGGACATACGTGAGACTGGGTAATTTATAAAGGATAGAGGCTCAATTTACTTACAGTTCTGTATGACTGGGGAGGCCTCAGGAAACTTACAATCATGGTAGAAGAAGAATCAAGGTGTGACATGTTCTAGGCTTTGACTTGGGTGGTCAAATATCTTAGGTTTATCTCATAAAATAACTCCCCATTACAGCCAGAATAGCTAGCACATCTGAAAATCATTCTACTTACCAAAATTGCCCATAACTAAAACTTAACCTCAGGGATATACCCTCCCAATACTGGTACCTACACCCACAACAAAAAGTCTAGAATTAACAGTTTCTTATTTACTTGCAGTTAGTCATCTAACCAAATATATGAGCAACCCGATCTGAGAGAGCCTTTTAATTAATTAATTAATTAATTTATTGAGACAAAGTATCACTCTGTTGCTCAGGCTGGAGTGGTACAAACTTGGCTCAATGCAGCCTCTGCCTTCTGGGTCCTTGTGATTCTCCTGCCTCAGCCTCCCAAGTAGCTGGGACTACAGGCGCACACCACCACCCCCAGCTATTTTGTAATTTTTTTTAGTAGAGATGGTGTTTCACCATGTTTGCCAGGCTGTTCTCAATCTCCTGACCTTGAGAGATCCGCCTGCCTTGGCCTCCCAAACTGCTGGGATTACAGGCATGAGCCACCATGCCCGGCCCAAGAAAGGCTTCTTAAGTGTTCATATTCAGGTGGAGATTACTCTAATAATTCAGGATCCAAGAAAATATGGCAAAGGCAGTGAAGAGTTAAATAGACTTTGATAAATGTATTACATACAGAGATATAATTAGCCTTCAGAAAACAAAGAAAGATGCTGAGGCACACAGAGACCAGTATTAGTGGGAAGACACGACTACCTGTACTAAGCTTAAAAGTTGAAGGAGGTAGAACTCTGTGTGAGCTGGTGCCATGAACAAGGGGCTCCTGACAAGGACCTGTGGTCATTAATCAGTGGTTCTCAGTCGTGGCACTGTTGCATTAGGATTGACTAATTCTCTCTCTCTCTCTCTCTCTCTGTGTGTGTGTGTGTGTGTGTGTCTGTGTCTGTGTGTGTGTGTGTGTGTGGTGTTATTTTGGGAGGGGAGTTGTTCTGTACATTGTAAAATATTTATCAACATCCTTTGTGTCCTCTTACTAGATTTCTGTAGCATCATAGTTGTGACAATCAAAAAGGTCTCTAGGCATTGCCAAATGTCCTCTCTACTAGAGAACTACTTATCATAAAGGAATACATGCCAGCTATAACACAGTGCCAGAGAAAGCAGAAAGGAAAGAAGGGTCTTGATCATGCTCTTTCTGGATGCTCAGAAGCCAGAGGGTAAGGGAGACTAGATAATGTAGTCTCTAATTTTAACACCTTAAAATTGGACATTTTATTTTCGGTGGAGAGAGCAGAAAAGATGCTATAATTTTCTCCAAGTGTGACATGCAATCTACTAAATCCTAAGTCTAAATTACACCTTTTTTCTTTTATTATGTCAGTTTTTTCTATTTCAAATACCATACCTCCATATTCTTTTTTATTTTTATTTATTTATTTATTTTGAGATCAAGTCTTCTCCCATTCTTGATGTTCACATGTCTTCGTTAAGTCAACTTTGTCCTCAGTTCCTTAAGTTAATATTTAAGAAAGGGGCTGTGTTGGTCAAAATTTATTCCAAAATCCTACAAGTAGTTAATGATGAGATGTCATGCCCACACCACATGTCTAGTGCTGATTGTCAGTGGACCCTGGCTATCACAACCACTCAAGGATCCAGGTTGACGGAGAAGCCATCTCATCACATGCTCCTGTCATTACCATTGAAAACAATGCAGATGCTCGAAGGCTTCTTCCTGGAGGTGACGTGTGACACTCCTGCCCATAGTTAATTAACTGATAAGTAGCATCTTAATACCCAGCTTCAATGCAGGTAGAGGTGCGTGATCACACCACATACCTAAGAAACAACTGAAACTATAGTCAAACAATTACAATAATTACCACAGAGAATGTGTTTTATTTGGCTTTTACTCTCCCTAGAAATAAATTTTTTGGCCATTTTCCCCCAATCCTCTTTCTAAAAAGTTTCTATAGACTGCAGGCAAGCAGTGCTTTTAGTTCAGCCAGGGAAGTTTTTGTTATGGTAAATGAGTCAATCACCTCATCTCTGCCCTGCATAAGTATACAGACCAAATATGGGGCTGAATTAAAATCTGCCATATGGCTACTGGACTTCTGTGTGTGCACATGACGAGCAGCAACGAATTGCGTTGTAGGAAACAAAAGGTCCTGCCAACTGCTCTCATGTCCGGTCTTGCTATTCAGACTCTTCCAAGTTAGGCTGTATGATTAAGTTAGGAATTTTTTCTAAGTTTTCTTTAGAAGTAGTCAGGTCATGTTGAAAATTTCAGAAACAAAACAAAACAAAACAGAAGAACTAGATGATGACCACTCTCCTATTAATATGGTTCTTTCTGTACTACGTTGTCTAAAATGTTGAAATGCCTTGTATATCAAAAGCATTTCTTGATAATTTCATTGGAAATCAGAAGGAGGGAGGAGTATTTAGGGAGAAAAGCTGATGTCACCCTGTTTCTGTAGTTCCTGATTTTAGATACAGCAAGAGAGGTCAGAAGTGACAAGGGGAAGGGTATAGGTGATGATAAGAACCTGAATTAGGAAATAGCTGAAAAAGAAAGAAGAGACTTTAAAATTGAAGTGCATCTTTAATTTTTCTTAAACATTTCTTTCTTTTCTTTTTTTTTTTTTGATAGGTTTCGGATGTGGTGCAGTAAATAAGTGAGTGAAGAATGACTAACATAGCCATTGAAGGAAAATAGGGCATTAAGTTGCAAAATAGATGGAGATACACTTCCAGTAGAGAAAAAAGTTAACATGCTATACTTATAAATATATCAAAATTTGAGAAAAAAATGGATGGGTTTTCATTAAAACGTGAGAACAACCACTACACACATATAAAAATGTACTAATGCTTATCGTTAGTCAACTAAATGTAAAAGATTTTAAATGACATTTCAAACCCATCATATTATAAATATTTAAATGGACTCAACAATGCCCAGTGTCAGCAAACTTTCAGAGAAATGTTTCTGACTATACATATAAAGTCTTTTTTCTAAGATAATTGTGAGATTTGCATTGAAATTATAAATGCATAAGCCTTTCAACCAGAAATTTCAATTCTCTAATCCTATCTTCCAAAGGTTATCTATAAAATTATATGCTTAATAATGAACAATACTACCCAGAAACAACTTACTCTGCATTCCTAGGTACGAGATAGGGGCATGCGATGTAAGATCAAATAACTGTTTTGAAAGATGAGAAAGTGATATACTGAGGCTAATCAATATCTAAAATTCTAGACGCCTATGATGTGTATTTCTTGAGGAGAGAAGATTGTGTTTCTTGGCATAGAAGCAACAGATGCCGCATGCATATTACACTGATCGCTGTACTTCTTTCTCCCTTGTTGTCAAAGAAGATAAATGTACCTGGTTCAAATTTGTGAGCAAGTAAAGGTGCTTGTAAGTGTGAATATAAGTTCAATGCCATTTCAAGATGAGACGTGGCTGATCCATCTTCACATCATAAGTTCCACTCTCCTGGTACTATAGCTGAACTTTCTATTCTTGAAGTAAAGATGAATAAATTTGGGTCTTTACATGACATCATACATACAAGTCTCATATGGGCAATTCAATATGCTTATCAAACAACTGAAAATACAGGTCAGTGGTAAAATATTTGGACAGTAAATTTGTTTAATATTTAAATTTAGGATTTAATGAAATGATAATATTTAGAATATTAGCTACTGATATAAAATTAAGGATCAAACCTAATGTAATTGTGATTTACCTGTTTCAGTATTTTTTCCTGAGTAGACAACATCTATTATAATCATTCTTCAAAAGTTTTTTGTGTATTGGTGAAAATTTTTATTTCATGATAATTTTTCTTCTTTTTTAACTCATAACTAATTTAGGTATGAATTTGAGTATCTAGACTAAACACTTGTATAGGTTACAGTTTGGTAACTGTGAATTTTGGTTTAAAATGCAGCTTACATTATGACATAACACAGCTTTCAGTTTATAATTATCTCTACTTCAGACATAGTAAATATTATAAAGTTCAAATTGGTATATGAATAAATTTATTTAAGCACTCAACTAATTGATTATGAGGAAAGCATCTAAATATTATTTTTTTAATGTGAAAACAATTACTACTTTTCCAGAATGTCAGTGGATGTTATATGCTTTCACCGTAAATTTTATTATTAATAAAACATGTCATTTTGATGACCGTATCATGATAAATGTTTCAATCATCAATCATTGTCATAAAATAGAATGTCCCCTTTAGGGGAAAGGTAAATTGATTCTGAGTGAATAAACATCATGTCTGGTGGTTAGTCTTCATTTCATCAGACTCTTATCTATAATCTATCTAATGTTTTGACAGGATGAAAAGTGTCATCTGGAGTAAACAAAGAAATTCGCCACATCATCACTAACGCCTACATTGAGGAAGTGCTAATATTTACCTTAAGATGAGAGTAAACTTTATCATTTAATGAGCTTAATGTTATGCTTCATATATACCAAAAGAAGTTAATATACCAAAAGAAGTCCCATGCTTACTCACAAAATAAATAAATTAATTCAGTGATGCATTGAGTACCTCTTAATTGAAATCTACCATTTGCCAAGCCTCATAGTACTTGTTGGGTAAAATATTGAACATAATAAAGAAAATTTCAGTTCATGGAGCTTGCAATCAAGGGAGGAAACAAAATAAATATATACAGTAAAAGCCACCTTTGGTGTACCATGCCATGTGCCCATCTGTTTTCAGGACAGCTCTGTTGGACGATTCTGTGCACTTGGTAGTATCCCCCACCAAGCATGGACAGCTCTGTTGTGGTGCCCTGGGGCTGTCTCCAAAGCTACAGATAACCGGACTTCCTTGCATGGCATGAGTCAGATGTATGGGGATTCCATACTCTCTGGGGCAACTCTTGTGGGGAGGTGTGGATGTCAGTGCATGAGTGTCCAGTGGAATGAGCCCAGCAGAGAGAATGATGGAAAGATTTATTTAAAACTAACCTAAGATGAGAGTGTGTGAGGCAACATCTTACAATATTTGGGGCTCTACCCTATGGGGAGTAGTGGCCAAACAGCTAATATGTGTTTCTGTGTTGCCAGTAGCTTCAGGATCCAAAATGTAGAAAGGGAATTAGACCTGCTCACCATCACTCAATTACTCACTTGCATAATATATGCTGCTTGTCTTCTGAAATTGAAGTTCCAGCTGTTGTTCTGGTTACTGGGGATGGGGCTGAAACATTTCTGCCAGAGGACACAGGAAATGCTCTCCAGAAACTAAAGATAGGACCACTGGCTTGCTTTGGGCTTCTCATGGCTGTCATGTTTCGAGATGTTTAGGGGCACTCCTGGGTGCTTCACAATGGAAGCCAGAAACCTAGGTCTGGACCTCAGTGGATTAATCTTATACTCAAGTAAATGAAGCCAGTCACAAAAGATTGTATATTGTTTGATTCCATGTATATGAAATGTATAAAATATGTAGATCTACAGAGACTGAAAGTAGATTAGTGGTTGTTTAAAGCTTTAATGTAAAGTAATTACTAGTAGGTATGAGGTTTCATTCATATTTTCATGAAAATATTCTAAATTTGATTGTGTTGATGGCTGCACAATTCACCATGTTTGAATGTAATAATTAAACACTTTAAATGGATAAAGTGTATGGTAGGTGAATTTTATTTCCATAAACATGTCCAGAAAAGGAAATATTTAAAATAAATCTATTTAAATATGAGCACAAAATCAATATTTTAAGATAACAATTATAAACATTATTGAGACAAATTACAGAATACTTAAGTAAACGGAAGAATATACCATTTTGATGGGTTAGAACACTTGATATTGTAAAGATGTCCATTCTTCCTAAAGTAATCTATAGATTCCACACTATCCAAATTTAGATACCAGCTTGTTTTTTGGTAGAAATAGATAATTTTATTCTGAAATTCACGTGGAAGAGCAGAGAGGCAAAAATAGGCAATACAAATGAAGAAAAATAAGATTTAAGCTGAAGGCCTTACAAAATAGACTTTAAGTTTTAAAAATAGTTGGAATAGTTAAGAGAGTGGGATATTAGACAAGACAAAGTTTCCAATATAACAGAATTTTTTTTTTGCTAGTTCGTTTCTGGACACTGTAGACTAATTTTAAGAATAATAGTAGAGCTTTCACAAGAAAACACATAAAATATTTGTTAGAATAGACAGAATTATAAAGAATGCACAAAAGCACTAAGGATAAAGAAAACATGATAAACCTGACATATTTTACAACATGTTACAAATAAGAAATTCAGTATCAAAGTATACTATGAAGAGATTAAAATGGTTAGTCCTCAGAGTACAATATAATATTTATAATACAGATATCTTAACAAGAACAGCAAGAAGAATAAACACCTTATATGTAGACTACATAATGTTAAGTCACGACAATAGCAAATAGGCAATTAGACTTGAATAGACATTGCAAAAAAAAAAGTATCCAAATGAGCAATATGTCATGAAAGATTTCTCAGTTTTACAAATCATCAACTGCAAATTGAAACTACAATAAACTTTCACCAAAATGGCTAAAATGAAAACTATGAAAAATGCAAGTGTTGTCAAAAACTGTAGTCTTTGGCCCTCTCATATAGTTCTGGTTGGAATGTAAATTGAAATAGTCAATTTGTAAAATCATCACTATCTGTGAAATCTGATGTTATGAATACCATGTAATCAAACAGTTCAACCAAACTAGGAACATATCCAACAGCTACATGTCACAAACATCCATTTGCTTCAATGTAGTAGGAGCCCTATTCTTACTAGACAAAATCTAGAAATTGCCCAGTGGCCCTTCAGGGAGGAATAAATACAGAAATTGTAACATATTTAGTGAATGGATTACAATAGTATTGAATTATCTACACCTATCGACAACCACATGGATTAGTATCACAAATATAATGTTGAATGATGAGTCGTGTCAAACAAAAATGGGTAAATCTAATCCTTGTTTTTAGGCATCTGTATAGTCATTATTCTCAAGGACGTGCCTGGAAGAGTGCACAGGTTCTGGATCTGGGGTGATGGCAATTTATTTTGTCAACATGGAGGTGCTGACTACCTAGGTGTGTATAATGAGAGAGAAAGAGAGAAAGAGTGTGTGTATGTATGTAGCCCAGGTCAGCCCAAGACTGGTTGAATCAGTAAATCAGATCATCAGATTTTTTGGCAGTGTTGATTTAAGGGGTATGAGAATAATTTTGTTATGTGGATATATTGTATAGTGAAGTCTGGCATTTTAGTGTAACCATAACTGGAATAATGTACACTGTACCCATTAAGTAATTTCTCATGCTTCACACCTCTCCCACCCTTTCAGTCCCCAATGTCTATCATCCTACACTATGTCCGTGTGTACACATTGTTCATCTCCTGCTTATTAGTGAGAACATGCAGTATTTGTCTTTGTATTTTCGAGGTGTTTCACTTAAGAAAATGGCATCCAGTTCCATCCATGCTAAGCAAAGAATATGATTTCATTTTTTATGGTTGAATATTATCCCATTGAGTGTGTACGTTTGTGTGTGTGTATAAGCATTTTCTTCATCCAATAATGCACTGATGAAGACTTTGATTTCGTATCTTTGGTATTGTGAATAGCATTGTGATAGATGTATGAGAACAGGTATCTTTTTGATATAATGGCTTATTTTCCCTTGGGTAGACACAAAGTAATGGGATTCCTGGATCTAATGGTAGTTCTATTTTCAGTTCTTTGAGAAATCTCCATACTGTTTTCCATAGAGGTTATACTAATTTACATTTCCACCAACAGTGTATAAGCATTCCATTTTCTCTGTATCCTCACCAACATCTGTTATTTTTCAACTCTGCAAGAATTCTAATGGCAGAGAAAAGGTTGTATTCACTTCTCTACTATAAGGTGAAGATAAATGACAAAAATATCCCACAGCTGTAATTTTGAATCTTGAATAGCTACTATTTCAGTGTTTTCCTTGTACTTTGTATCTATGAATACCTTTAGCACTTATTTCAACCGAGAGAGACATATATTGTTGTTCCTATTAATACTGAGAACACTGAAGCACAGATTATATCTTATCACAAGGTCCAATAGCTAGTAGAGTTGTCAATGTTACGTTTTAAATGCAATGTCTTTTATACTAAATTCTGTGTTTCACACTATCACTGCCTACTCAACTTATATTTGAAAAAGCAAATGAAACAAGATGTAAAATTTGAAATTAACATGTTTTTATTTATCTTCAGAGGTCGAATATAAGAATGGAGTTGAATAGTATGTTACAAACCCTTCGAAACTATAAAATCATTCCCCCTGCCTTTATTTATTGGTGTTGCATTTTGGGCTCCCTCTTGTTTTTCATAACAAATGTAAAAAGTAACATGTATAGTTAGTTTCAGCAAGATTCCTACCCCAGAGAGAGGAGGGCAATATACAGAAGCAGCATTTTACCATTCACTTCAAGTCATTATGCTTCTGTACACCTCTGCATTTGCTGAACTGCTCTTCTAATTTAAAACACTAAGCTTTAATCAGTTACACTGGCAAGACTTTTCCTTACAAATCAGCATAGCTTAATAGATCATGGCTCAATTTCCAAATCTATTTTTCCTTTTGTTTACTGTCATATTGTAATAAAATATGTTATTCTTTTAAGCATTCAATCTTCATGTTTGTGCAAGAGTTTAGAAAGGTCAAGACCAGTGGGGAGTGGAGGAAGTAGATTGTTACATTTGTTATTTACAATCTGACCCTTATTAATGGCTGTAAAACCCCTATAACACTTCTCCCAACACACACACACACACACACACACACACACACACACACACACACGGACTCTGAAAGTAGGGTCCACAGTTCTTATGATTAAGTTTTTATTTTACCTATTCTCCAATTATGCTAAAATTATCTTTTATCAGTATGAGTTATTACATATAAAGGATTCTGGGCTGGGGAGGAAAGGACTGCTTGTTTGTATAAGTAAAACAGTTTTCAGGAAAGATAGCACATGTAACCCCAACATCCAGATACTGGGATCCTCATATAATTGTTATTACTTATGAAAAAAAGTCATTCTATCTTCTAACGAATTAAGTGAAACACCCAGAAAAATATAGATGTCTATATACACATATATTAAATATACATTATTGACATATATGTATACATATTTATATATAAACATATCTATCTGTATGTATGTATATATGTATGTATACATATTTCCCTAAATCAACAATTGTCTTAAAATTATACTTCTACATGAACATAGAAAAGCAGTTTATCTTCAGAAAAGAACAAAAACAAACTTGAGTATTTCTTCATTGGTTATTTTTACTTTTTACATAGTCACATCTATTTTTTTGACAAAAGAATTATCCCATTATATTCTTCCATAGACATGGTTAAAAGAACTACCAACCAAAAGCCTATTAAGAACATTAAGACTTCACAAAGAACCCTTTTCTTCAGTTTTATTTAAAAACTCTCTCAAAGATCTGACCTTTTTCTTTTATAAAAAATAGTCTTGTAATTTGCCACAGCTGGTTCATGAAACAGGTTTGTTGAAACCAAAGTATTAGAAATTTAGCCTCTTATTCACAAAATTTATATTTTGTTAGTAATTTGAATTGTTTTAATATCTCTCATCTTCATTATCTCTATCACATCCTCAGGTGGCACACAGATTGTCTAGAATTTATGATTTTATTTTCTGGATGATTATCAGCCAGATGATCCTTGAAAAGCATTGTACTGTGGTGACTAATGTACACACCGTAATCACGCATACAAAGATTGTAACTGTACATGCCCAATTACCTATTTGTACTCCCATTCATTCTCCTATGTGTAGGGCAGAAAAAGTATCTAGATCAATAAACTCAGAACATTCCATTAATTCACTCAGTCTTTTTCAGATGCCCTTGTCTTTCAGATTTTCTTTTGTCATCTGTTTCTCTCTAAGGGTACAGGAGTTGGCATTCCTGACCTTGAAAATATTCCTAATTCTCAACTTGCTGCCCTGGCTACAAGATTGCTGATATCCAGCTACAGCGACCTCCCTGGTCAGCTTGCCAGTCAGCACCATCTACAACCTCGTGATCCTTTCATGGGGTTGGTGGAGGGAAGCTCTTGGACATGGTTGTAGCCACATAGGGCCCACAGGAAATTCTTGGGAACCAAAATGAAGTGCTTCTGTCATATTAGATCAGGCTCAAGGCCAGTTTGATTTTCCTTTACCTGTCTTGGGTAGGTAGAAGGTAGAAAATGTACATGTGTGAATGGGAGTGCCCTGAAGGGAATAGGGGACTCTTGGACTATCACTTCCTAATTTTTCTGTTTTTCTTTCAAACTCACCTACACTTTGTGTAGGAACATTGCTTAAAGAGATGTGTTTGCATGCCTGCTGTTCCTGCCGCTCTGAGTTTCTCCCTGACACCAGACTCTCTTCTGCTCAGCATGCCATATGCAGCTTCAAGGGGGTATTTGCTCTCTTTCTTTGACACATTATGTGGAATGACTGCCCAGGTATCTGCTTCACAATAGAAAGAAATAAAAATATCAGTTTAGTATTTTCAGAAAGTGATCTCTGAAACAGCATGTTGGATTAAATTTCTTTTACATCATGGAGTGAGACTGAAATTCTCTCCTATTATCGACTGTGATTTGGGATACAAACAGTTGTTCAGGATCAAACTCTACCATTCTAATCTAATTTTTCACAATTCTAGGATAGGGAGCATCATCAGAAGCAACCGTATTGGCATCTGAAATTATGTTTGATGATAGGAGTGGATTTCAGTCCTTCTGGGAGGTATTCTCCTTCCATGAGGAGAAAGAACCAGCTTTGTTTCTCTAAATTAATACCACGATGGGACAACTGACTTTAGCACTTTTTTCTTCTAGTCAGGGCAGTTCTAACATAAGTGCAGAACATCAGTGAATCATGTTACCTGGGAACTGAGAGATGTCTGTTCTAATTGAGTTCTGGTTAGAGTAGAAAAAACAATAAAAAGATTAAATTAAAGGAGGCTTTCCTTAGATCACCAGTACGTTGTAACATATCAAAATCAGAATTAATTGACTTGGTTATTTGAAGCTACACTTTTAATACATCATTTATTTGTGTAACTCAGCCTTTTTTTTTCTTATTTTTATTGTCAGTGATGCTGCTTGTCTTGACACATTAAGATGAAAGGTATCATTTGCTTTTTTCCTCCTCCAATAAACATATATTGATGAGCATTAGCTTCAGATACATAACATTCAAAATATTATGTAAAGTAAACAAGTAAAATCCTTAAATGCAATACCTTTAGAAAAGTAGAAATCAACAGGCTAAACAAATAACATTTCCAGCACTCCACATTATTGGAAGGGGATGTTTTCTTTTCTTAATGAAATCCTGTAACTTAGAATTATCTGCTGTGAAAGTGACAACTTGTTAATAAAGGTTTACTTTTCCCCAGATTAAAAACACCTTCGAGGTTGTAAAATCAATACAATAAGCAAGTTGCTGTTACATTCTTTGAAATGTATGGGAAACAAGCCAACGGAATGGAATAAAAATGGCATTTATTTACAGAGTCACAGAGACAGGGACCAATTCCCTTTGCCACTGGCTATGCCAGATCTGTAGAGGATAAAACATTTCACTTTTGGGGAAGTGGGGTTCAAATTTTCCTTCAGACAGAATTATATTCAGAATCTTAATAGATTGAACTGGATGAAGTACAGCCCAGAACCTACAGTCCTGATACTCGTTCTCATCCTCATCCAGTGAAGGAGGCTGAAAGGGTTGACCAGATCCCTGGAACTCACAAAGCAGTTGGAAATCATTGATAGGAGAAGCAGTGCTCTACGTTCAGGTCACCTGTATAATTGTCTTCTGACTTCTTTATTATTCTCCCTATATCACTTCAACTTTTCATTGAAGACACAGAAAAATATGGCATTATTTTGATAGTTGAAATGGATTTTTAAAACCTAAAAGTATACAAATTATGGAAAATCTGTTTGACTCTTGAACAACATGGGAGTGAGGGTTGCTGACCCCCTGCACAGTGGAAAATCCACGTATAACTTTTGACTCTCCCAAAACTTAATGATTAACAGACTACTGCTGATCAGAAGCCTTACTGTTAACATAGTAAATTAACACATATTTTGTATGTTTTATGTATTATAAATTGTTATTACTACAGTAAAGTAAGCTAGAGAAAAGAAAATGTTATTTTCAAAACCATAAGGAGAGAAAATATATTTATTATTCATTAAGTGGAAATGGATCATTATAAAGGCCTTCATCCTCATCATCTTCATGTCGAGTAGACTGAGAAGGAGGAGGGAGAGGAGAGGCTGGTCTTGCTTTCTCACAGGTAGCGCAGGTGGAAGACGTGGAAGGGCCATACTCAGTGTAACGTTGTGGAAGTACGTTGTAGTTTCCTTCTGACCTTTTCATTTCTCTAAAAATGTTTCTGTATGGTACCAATGCTCCGTCCACCATTTGCTTTGAGTTTCAGTGCCCATATCATAGAGGGGTCCATGTCCTTAAAGAGACCAGAAGCTGTCTTGAATAATCGGAACTCTTCCACCAGATTGTCTAAGGACAAATTCTTTTCCTGCCACTGTTTCCTCTGTCTCCTTCCTCATTACCTGGTGCTGGTTCTGAAACACTTATCTCCATCTGGTTGCCTTCTGTTAATTTCTCTAGTGTGGTATTTATTAGCTTTTGAATTTACTCAAGATCCATATCTCAGAACCCTTCACCCCACCTTTTTGCCATATCCACAGTCTCTTTCATAATTTATTGATTGGCTCTAGAGCAAATCCTGTCAAGTCATGCGCATTATCTGGACAGTTTCCTATGGCAGGAATTCACTTTTTAGAGCTTGATGGCTTTCACATCTTTTTTTATAACAATGATGGCATCTTCAATAGTTTAATCCTCCCAGACTTTCATGATGTTCTCTCTACCAACGTTCTCTTCCATAGCATTGATCATTCTTTCCATTTCTTTATAGGAGTTTTTGTTGAAAGCGATATAGACTTTTGTTATGAAGGATGAGATACGTTATTTAACTTAATATATGTTAGCTCCTGGAGCTGACACTATGTGCAAAAATTATTTTTCTTCAACTAGATACAGATACTTGGATGATATATTTAAGTTCATGGATATTGCTTTGGAAGCTGAGTGAGCAAATGAGGTGCCTTCATTCCTTCCAACTGTAAAGAGATGGCTTCTAACCTGAAAGTTAACATGAGATATATTCTTTGAAAATATTAAAAATTATTTTGATATCAATTAGATAATTCTGAAAATGTTCCAAAATTTATCCAGGCCAGTGAAGAAGCAGATAAGAATTGTGGTGGACTCAAATCATAACACCACCAGTGAAATTTTGCAGAATGTGTGAGTTTATATTTCAGCTTTGCTACTTGCTAGCCCTGTGATTTTAAAGTTCTGTAAATATGAATATGATCTCTTAAAAATAGAAAAATAATGCTGCTTTGACTAACTCACAGGATTATTGTGAAAAATAGTTTAAAATATACATTAAAGAACTTTGGATCTGAATATAGATATTAAAAAGCACATATCTCTGGCTTAGTGTGGGTCAAGCTCAATGAGTCTCTGCTTTATCACTTAAAACTTTAATTCATTGGATTTTTGCATCACTGAAATGTCTATTATTCACATACTGTAGGTCAGGTTGCCTCACTTCATGAACCACACTAAGAACACAAATGAATTTGAAAGCCATTCTCCCTCAAAGAGTATTCTTTCTCAACAGGTGTTTGTTTGAAAAATTCTGTCTGAAATGTGGACTTTTGATTCAGCCTCTAGTGGGTAGTAATTTCCCCAGTAAAAAGTAATAGTCAAATTAGGCTTCTCTCCTTAAAAATATAAATGAAATATAATTTTTGAAATATAATTAGAAATTTAGAAAGTTAAAAAGAAGCAAGTTAGGCTGCAGACTGAAGGAATGTTATAAAAGGTTGAAGAATAGCAAGTCAAATATATGAGATTTGGTTATAATTAATGAAATTGATAATACAGTAAAATCCGAATAATTGAACAAGATTAGTTAATTTAGTTGGAACCCAGTTGTGCCTATTTTCATGTAAGGTAATTCCCATAAGTCTGACTATAGGACTGAAATTATTTACTTACACATTCAATGTGGTCACTGAGTTTTTTTAGTGTTTTAAGCAGAGATATACAGAATTCTGGTGAGGGATTTCAAAAGGGTGTCATGAATATTTAAATGTACCATATGCAGCTGCTTGATGGCCAAATGTAGGCATAACTTTAACACATCATTCAGTAATACGTTATAGGAAAATGCTATAGATCAGGAGTCAGGAAAGTATGACTCATGGGCCAAATGTCACCTGCCACCTGTTTTTTGGTAAATAACATTTTATTGGAAAACAACCATGCTCATTTATTTCTGTGTTGTCTACAGTTTCTTTCACACTACAACAGCACAGTTGTGTAGTTGCCACAGAGACTGGATGGCTGGAAAATCCTGAAATATTTACTCTCTGCACCTTTGTAGAAAAAACGTGGTGATTCTTTCTAGAGATCATTTCTTGTGTCAGGAGAAATCATCAATGACTTTAACATGAGCAAAAGATCATTGGTGCCTTTCAATAGAATGTTGATTTTTTAAAAAAGATTCTTCAGGGTTGTCTTAAAAAGAAAAAGGGAAACAATGTTATTTTTCCTTTTTAAAAAATGATATATCTTTTTATGGTTCAAAATATTTTAGACTACTTTGAGCCCTTCATATTTCCTTCTCTGTTAATTCTCTCTACACCTGGATTTTTGGGCTCATTTTTATATTAAGTTTTGAATATTTTCACCTTAACTTATAGATTCCCCTTATTTGTTAGTTAATAATTTGTCATATAAAATGCCAATAGCTTCCCTACTGGACACATACTAAATGTTGTGCAAAGATTGGAACGTACTTATTTTTATGTGGTTTAAAGTAGAAGTATAGTTTTACTTTTTTTTATAACCTACCTGCTTTTCTCAAATGCAGTTGGTTTGCATATGCAGTTATTTTCAGTTTACATATATTATTTTATGTTATAGATTATATTATGTACCTTATATTTTCTATTTAATAATATAATTTAATGATTAAACATATTGCCTAGGTCCATCTATTTTATTGTTTCTTCGCTAAATCTGATGACCAATGACAACCCATCTGTCCTTTGCTGATCCTTTCAGGACACAATGTAATGGGCGCTTCTATTTCTCTTTCTCCTGTGTACATTCCATGTCAGTGATTCCCACCGGCAAACTCCAGCCCGGGGCACTATGAAGAGAGAAGTTTGGGGGACATAATTCTCGACTTCTCCTATGGAATGAAAAATACTTTAGAGGTCTGAAATAAGATTAATTTCTGAGTCAAGATATAAGAATAAAATTGGGTTTTCTGTCAGATTCATTTATTAGATATGTCCCAAACCATATGTTTGTCATAAAAGCATAACTTTTTCAATTAAATTATTAAAATTGGATGCTTATCTATTTACATTTTAACATATCTAAAAGTAGAATTAATTGTTTTTCAGAGTTTACTTGCCTGTAGGTAGTTTTCTCTTATGTGGGTTCACAAAATACTTTGGATATGAAGGATAATAAAATGTAGTATATGTAATGCACATAGAAATGGACATGGAATGATTAGTAATAATGGTTTCTATATATTGATAAAAATGTTCAGTAGTATGTTTTTAGACTTATTTTGAGAGATAGAGCAAGGTATTTTGAGATACAATTTCCTCATCTCTGAAGTTACAGAATATTGTACAACACCTTCCCTCTCCCCACTTCGTTATCTCCTTTCAGCTGAAATACACTTTTGCAGGACAGAAATACGCCTAAGTTTTAGCATTGGGTAGATTTATATGGAAGCTAATAGGACAAAAATAACTACAGTGTCATGTCTTATTAAGTGATATTTGCAACTCTAGTGACTAATGGAATGCTGATAAAATTCTGCAAAAAACTCCAATGGGTTAGATAGTTTTTACAAACTTGCTGATTATGTTGTTTAGAAATTTATAAAACAACTTGCTACTAGTACACACTTTTAGATATCTTACACTAAAGACACTCAGTTGACCAGGAATCCCCTGTCACCCCACTATGACAGAAACCACCTCTTACCGTATCCATGTCTTACCAGATATTCATCTTCCAAAGAAAAGTGTGGATCACAAATCTTGGGTTACAAATATGTGGTTCTTTAAAGCCTCAATTTTGGTAAATTTAACAAAAGGATTCTGTAAAATTAGTACATTCATTTTTATTCCACAAAGGCTCTGTCCAATATTGGTTTTAAGGAAGTTCAAGAGTTGACGATGAACTAGGCACCGTGGTGAGATGACAAATGGATGATAGCACAGTGCAGAGAATGTCATGTTAGTGATGACAGATAGGGTTTAAAGCTTGAATATTTCCTACTCAGGAAGATGCTAATTCCAGATTCCTACAATGATCTTCCCACAGCCAGGTTAACAATCTAAATTTTGAGAACCCTTCCAAAGCTTTGAAAACCCAAAAGATGTTGTTACTTTCACTCAACACTTACACTGATGAGAATTAATATTCTTTAATCCCATTTAATGTGAATATTTATATGTTTCTAAGTAGATACAGTAATGTGATTGATTACAGGTGCCATCGTAGCCTCTATAAGGGTATTACATATCATATAATTTATAATGAATGCACAATCTTACCTTACATTTGAAACACATCTGGTATTGGATAAGAAAATAAGTACATATATTAAGTATATATATAAGGTTGCTTATATTTTATTAAATGTAAGTTATATTAAAATTATATCTCTGTGGATAGAGTTTTACAGACTCACATGTTTTGGTTGATGTTTAAACTATAAAGTACACAATGTTGTGTTTGTTAACTTGGGCTGTCATAATAAAATACCACAAACTGTGTGGATTAAATGACAGAAGTTATTTCCTCACAGTTTTGGAGGCTGGGTATGCAAGTTTAAGATGTATGCAAGGTTGTGGCTTTTGAGGCCTCTTCCTTGGCTTATAGATGACCATCTTTACGTTGTGTCTTCTTACTGTGTTCCCTCTGTGTTTGTCTGTGTCCTAATTTCCCCTTCTTCTAAGGACACCTGCCACATTGGATTAAGACCCACCATAATAATATCATTTTATAGTGATGGCCTCTTGAAAGACCTCAGCTCCAAAAGCGACAATATTTTTGGGTACTGGCATTAGGACTTCAAGATATAAAATTTGGAGGGACACAGTTCAGCTCGTAGTAACTGTCTATGTGAAGTCTCTAATGTAATTGGAGCAAAGAACAATTACACAGAAATGAAAAAGGAGGTACAATAAACTCCTATGGAAGAGGAACCCAGGAAGGCCTACTTTCAGCTTATCAATAACAAATGTTACATTATGTTATATCAACAACTATCAATTTTAGCTCTCTTCAGATAGACTCCTTTATTGGTATAGTAGTGTAGTATAAAATGGTAAATAAGCAAAACTAATAGAAAAGGAACAATTATGTGACATTCTTGAATTTAGTAAAATATAATCACAACACAGATATTACCCTTGAAAAAATGGAAAATCGAGACAATTTAGATTTTAAACTGGGTGTCTTTAACAGCTATTCCCCATTAGAATACTATTGTCTTTATCACTTTGTTTGAGAAAGTGATATAAACCATGTTACCTGAAGTCTGAAATATTTCTGCTATTACCATTGAGCCTGGGAATATGGTTTGAATTTTTAAATTATTTAAAATGCTTTGAATCATGATATGGGTTGGCTGTGTCCCCACCCAAAATCTCATCTTGAATTGCAATCCCCATAATCCCCATGTGTCAAGGGAGAGACCAGGTGGAGGTGATTGAATCACGGGGGTGATTTCCTCCATGCTGTTCTCATCATAGTGATTGAGTTATCGTGAGATCTGATGGTTTTATAAATGTGTGGCAGCTCCTCCTGCATTCAGTTCTCCTTTCTGCCTTGTGAAGAAGGTACCTTGCTTTCTCTTCACCTTCCACCATGATTGTAAGTTTCCTGAGGCCTCCCCAGGCATGTGGAACTGTTAATCAATTAAACCTCTTTCCTTTATAAATTACTCAGTCTCAGGCAGTTCTTTATAGCATTGTGAAAATTGACTAATACAAATCAGTTCATTTAGAATTATTTATTCCTTTTGTTGTTTCTAAGGACACACGATATGTATTTTTATCTTTGAATATAATGAGTCCTCAGGATATTTTAAATGGGCATATAACATCTACGCTTTTTGAACTACATGTTGATTTACTCTCAGGTGTCTCTGAAGTTATATGTTGCTAAAACTGTGTCTTAAGGGTTTTTGAGAACAAGATGGCCGAATGGGAACAGCTCCAGTCTCCAACTCCCAGCGCAAGCGACACAGAA